>NW_005357115.1:8008144-8025083 GCF_000412655.1 Myotis brandtii
TAAACTTCAATTTTAAATATATTATTACTCAAATGCAATAAATATTTTATATGTAAAGTAACTAAACAAAAATTATTAAGCAAAAATATGCCCTTCACATTCTATTTCACTTTAAAAAAAATTTAAAGACACAAATAGTAACTCCAAATGGTCACAGAGAATGACAGAGTTGAAGTAACTCAGGTTCTATTTCTTTATCTTTACAATCATTTTTAAATTTTTACTCTATGGTTTAAACCCAGGATTGGGGCAAGAACTGCACCTGAATCAAATTTGAATGATTCTGGACCATCAGGTATCCTCCAAATGAACATGTGTATCTGAATCCACATATGTCCTTGGTTTAACTGCATAACTGGGAGTTTTCCAGATTACCCTCTCTATAGAAGACAATGTTTATTAAATGCTGAGAAATTTAAATTTTCTGATTTGAAGCTTACATATGCATTATTAAAATTCAATAGTAATTCAGCAATTTTTTAGAACACTATGCTAATAAAAAAATTGGGGTTTGGTGGTAGCATTTTATTTCTGACATGGCTTAGAACAGCACATGGTGATTATAGAAAGCAGACTGACTTTTAGTGAGTTTCATTATTATATTTAAACTAGAGGCCCAGTGCACAAATTCGTGCATGGATGGGGTCCTGAAGGGGATGGGGTGGGGAGGGCAAGATGTGGTTGGCCCTCTGGGCAGGCAGTGGGACGCCCTTGCCAGCCCAGATCTGGATCTGTCCTGCTGACATTTGTTCCGGTTGTCAGGAGCCTCCTGGTGGCTGCTTTTATATTGTTTCTTCCTTGTGGAGTGGCTAGGGAGGGGAAGCAGCTGCGGTGCCTGAGGTCGACTTCCAGAAGGCCAGTGGCGCTGTTGGGATCATGCCAGTGGTGCTGGTCCGTTGGTGTCTGGCCCATTCTCTGGAGATTAGACCTGCAGGACTTCTGAGGGCGTGAGTGACTGCCACAGGGCTGGTGGGCCACCAGGACAGGTCTCAGCTGAGTGGTGCTCCTGCTGTGGGAGTGCACTGACCACCAGGGGTCAGCTCCTGTGTTGAGTGTCTGCCCCTGGTGGTCAGTGGATGTCAGAGCGACTGGTTGTTCTGGTCATTCTGGTTGTTCCAGTTGTTTTGTGGTTCAGTTGCTTAGGCTTTTATATATATACTAGTAGCCCAGTGCATGAAATTTGTGCACATTAAAAGGGAATTAATTGCCCTTACCGGTTTGGCTCAGTGGATAGAGCATTGGCCTGCGGACTCAAGGGTCCTGGGTTCGATTCCGGGCAAGGGCATGTACCTTGGTTGCTCAAGGGTCCTGGGTTCGATTCCGGTCAAGGGCATGTACCTTGGTTGCAAACACATCCCCAGTGGGGAGTGTGCAGGAGGCAGCTGATCAATGTTTCTCTCTCATTGATGTTTCTAACTCTCTATTCTGTCGCCAACAATGGCTTCTTTTGGCTTCAGAGGTACTTTGTTCCAATAGTTGGTCTTTAAACATATTCTCTCCTCCCTGCTGTCAGGGGCCAGGGTGCAGGTGAATAGGATTGCTAGCTGGCAGGCCCCTGACGGCAAACTGGCCACCTGTCAATTCTGTGAGGAAAGGGGCTCCCTCCTCCCTCCTGTCAGGGTCCGGGTTGCAGGTGAATGGGGTTCCTGGCTGGCAGGCCACTGACAGCAAGCTATCCAATAGCAGATTCTGTGAGGAATGGGGCTCCCTCCTTTCTACTGTTAGGGTCTGGTTTGAAGGTCGGCCATGCCCCCTGTTGGGCCAGACCTAGAGTTATACACAGCCTCCACCTCAGCAACCCAGGACTGACTGCTGCTGGTGCTTCTGGTGCTCTGAGGGTGGGTTCTTCCCTCAGGCCACACGGGAAACAGCTGGGGAGGGCGCAGCCTTTGGCAAAATGACCAGGGATTCAGTGGGTCCATGCTCCGAGGGTGGGTTCCTGCCTCAAACCCCAACCTCACCAGAAACAGCTCCAGGAAACAGCTCGGGGGAGGGTGCAGCCGTTGCCAAGACAACCCCTGCAGGACTGACTTCCTTCCACTTGGACATGGTGGTTGTGGTTGTGAGGAACACCACCCATGGTTTTTATATAAGTAGATAGATTCTGTACAGACAATGCATTCCATTATTACTTGCACCCAAGACTGACTGTTCCTCCCCACCCTTGTATACCGCTGGGTGGTGGCTATCTCTGCATGCTGGCACTAGTGAAAGGAAAAATGATGATGCAGAAGACAGAGAGAGAAAATACTAGGGCTATACCTCTGGGTAGATGAGGGGATGGAATTGGAGGTGCTAGCAGAGGGGCTGATTTAGATAAGGGCATGAAAAGTTCACTCATTGCAATAGGCGGGAAGGCAGAGTTTATGGGTATAGATGCAGGCAGGCCTCTATAGCCAAAGTATTATTTCTTAGTTTCTTTTCCAGAAATGGAATTGGATTCAGAGACTTTTCACCCTCTCACAGAGGGTGGGTGTTTGTGGAATCCTTTTAAGGTTCCTTTGTGATGGACTTTAATTTTCTTTTGGTTTATTTTCATTGACTTTTTTAGAGAGAGAAAGGGGGAGGGAGAGGGAGAGGGAGAGGGAAAAAAAAGAGAGGGAGAGGGAGAGAGAGAGAGCGAGAGAGAGAGAGAGAGAGAGAGAGAGAGAGAGAGAAACATCAATGTGAGAAAGAAACATTGATCGGCTACCTCCTGTATGCACCCTGATCTGGGATCAAACCTGCAACCTGGGTATGTGCCCTGACAGGGAATTGCATTCACCACTTTTTTGGTGTACAGGACGATGCTCCAACTAAGTGAGCCACACTAGCCAGTGCTAATTTTATTTTCTTGAATACTTCGTTCATGTCTTTCAATTTATGTGCTCTTTACTGATACTAATGCTTGATTGAATATCAACTATTTGTAAATTGGGAACTGAGAACACTATGGAATTTAGTCTCCTTTTCTGCCTCTCATCTCTGAGAGACACCTCAGGCCTGGGAGTGGCTGCGTGGTGGGAGGGAGATGGCACCCAGTTGCAGTGCTTGTCCTTTTCTGTAGGGTTTTATTTTGATATTTTTACACTACTCAGAGAGAATTCCACTGAAAGGTCAAGTGCCATGAAAAGGACAGGGAAAGAGCATCTGTGAACAGTGGCATTGTTAAATGCCAAGAGCCTTCCTCTCCAGTGGATAATTTTGAGATATTCTGAAACACTTTTCAAAGGCTTCGCTAAGTACTCATTGTGGAAAAGGACAGATTCTATATTAAACTCACACTGGGACCAGAAGTGGCCTTGGGTAAAATTGTGAACAGGATGATGTTTGTCGCCCTCTTTTTATTGCCTTTCTCTCCATCCTTGGCTGCTCCACCCCATCCCCTAAACCTCCTCAAGTCCCTTGGGGTCCTCCCCTCTCCTCCTGTTTGCCTTATTGGATTGAGTGCCCGGAAAGGATATACATCAGTAACGTAGATCTTGCTGTCCTCCCCTGTAGACATTGCTTCGGCTGCATGCTTTTCAAACAGGGCTGCTCATTCTTCCTGACCCCACAGACTTCTAACTACTTCTCTGCTTTCAGCATGGCCGTCCTCCAACCCACACTCCATGCTGCAGTCAGTGACCTGGCACGGATTACCAGCCTGCCTCGGCTTTGCCACATTTGCCCGGTTGGGTCTCTGTCTTTTGGCCAAATCGAACTGCTCTCATTTCCTCAAACCCACCATGTTCTCTCTCATGCCCCAAGCTCTGGCTTGTACCGTGCCCTCTCCCTGGCACACTTTTCCTGGCCCCCTTCCCCTGTCCCTTATTCATCCCACAGATCCTAGTTTAGAGATCCCACGACAGAGAGCCTTCCCAGACTGTCCCCATTCACATTAGGTGTTTTTCCTAAGTGATTTTTAGGACTAATCCCATTATATTGTAATTGCCTGTGCATTTATTTTTTCCTCCACCCCAGCTGGAATTTTGATTGGAGTGCTCTGCCCACTGATTTCCTATTTTCTGGGAAGAGGCCCAAATCCAGAGGTGGTGGTAGGTGATGGTAGTATCAATGCCAATGCTATGGTGCTGATCCCTTAGCCAGAGCTTATAACCTATATGTTGAATAAAAAATATTGAATGAATGAATAAATGATAGGATGAACTTGGATCAATGTACTACTTCTCCTAAGGATAGTTGCATCTTAGTCCCTAATTATTTTCCCACAAATGGGCTAGAAATTCCATTTTACATCATTTTAACAATAACTTCAAATCAATAAAATTTAATGAATGCTTTCTATAATGGAGGGACTGTGCTAGGCACTCAGGGGGCATATAAGGATGAATAATACACAGCCTCAGTCCTTAAGAAATTTAAAATCTATCACACTTATAATTACAAATACACTTTTCCTTAATAAACACACACACACCCACACAACACACACACACACACACACACACACACACACACACATATATATATCTTAAAAGGGCTGAAAAGATTAAAATGTTTGTTTTAAATTTGATTTAATCTTGTTTATAAAAGCTGCTAAAGAGAAGAGAAAGCAGCTTTAGCCTTTTAGCAGGGATCGTGTTTTTTCATTGAATACCTAACATTGGATACAGTGTTATTTCTGGTTGTGAAATGAGAGCACCTTTTGTTGAAAGTGTTTTGAACCCATTCTGTAGCTGCAGAAGGTGCTTTTTTCCTTGTAAGGATAGAGTATAAACCCAAATAAAAATGGGAGTTATTGTTTAATAGGCATATAATTTCAGTTTTGCAAGATGAAAAGAGGTGTGGAGATGGATGGTGGTGGTGGTGGGTGCATTACAATATGAATGTACTTAATGCCACTGAACTGTACTTAAAAATGGTTAAGATAGCAAATTTCATGTTGTGTGTATTTTACCACAATTTAAAAAAATTGGGTCTACACTAAAGAAGAGAGCCTCTCCTGACACCTTTTAACAGCTTTGCTGAGGATTGACTTATATATCATAAATCCACCTGTTTTATGTGTACAATTCGATGGTTTTTATTATAGTCACACAATTGTACAGCCATCACCACAATCAGTTTTAGAGCATTCCTGTCTTCCCCAGAAGATCCCTCAAGTCCATTTTCAGTCACTCCTTGTTCTCATCTCAGTCCCAGGCAACCACTAATCTAATGTCTGTCTCTATATATTTACCTTTTCTAGATATTTCATATAAATAGAATTCACAATGTAGGCCCTTTGTCTCTGGCTTCTTTCACTTAGTGTAATGTTTTTGAGATTCCTCCACATTGCTCATCCAGGTTCATGCATGTATCAGAATTTTATTCCTTTTTATTGTCAATAATATTCCATTCAATTATACAGCAATACCACATTTTATTTACCCATTCATCAGTTGATGGACATTTGGGTTTTCCCTACCTTTTTACTATAATCAACTGCGCTGCTATGAACATCCATGTATGAGTATTTGTGCGGAGATGTTTTCTTTTTCTAAATATTTTTTTATTGATTTCAGAGAGGAAGGGAGAGGGAGAGAGAGATAGAAACATCAATGATGAGAGAGATTCATTGATCATCTGCCTCCTTCAGGTCCCACACTGGGGATCAAGCCCACAACCCAGGCATGTGCCCTGACTGGGAATTGAACTGTGACCTCCTGGTTCATAGGTTGATGCTCAACCACTGAGCCATGCTGGCTGGGCTGGACATGTGTTTTCATTTCTTTTGGGTATGAGTGGGATTGGTGGGTCATATGGTAAATTTATATTTAAATTTTCAAGAAACTGCCAAACTGTTTTCCAAAGAAGTTGCACCACTTTACACTTTCTTCACATCCTTGCCAATACTGGTTTGTGCCTGTCTTTTTGTTTTCTGTGTGTTCCCTCTGTTCTGTATCTCTTTTCTTTTTCCTGCATTCCTGTTGGTTACTTGAACATTTTTTAGAACTCCATTTTGATTTATCTATAGTATTTTTGAGCATATTTCTTTGTGTAGCTTTTTTCATGGTTGCTCTAGGTATTACATTATACATGCATAACTTATCACAGTCAATATTTTTACTAGTACCAGTGAACAGAAGAAACCTTACCTTACTTTATCCTCCCCCACTGATAACAGAATTTGAGAACCACATGAGGCAATGTAATAAGTTTTGCTTCAACTGTCAGACACAGTAGAAAACTCAAGAGAAGGAAAGTCTATTATACTTACTCATATTTTTACTTTTCGTTCTTCTTTACTTCTTCCTGATATTCCTTCTTTTATTATTTCTTTTCTATTTCAAAAACTTCCTTAGTCACTCTTTTAGAGTGGTTTTGCTAGTGATAAATAATCTTAGTTTTGTTTCATCTGAGAATGTTTTGATCCTCACCCCTCTTTTCTCCCCCCTGAAGGACATTTTCACTGAATATGGGATTCTGAGCTGACAGTTCTTTTCTTTCAGGCCCCTTCCTTCTGGCCTCCATGGTTTCTGATGAGAAATCCACTTATAGTTGAATTGTCTATTTTTCCCTCTGTTGTTCAAATTGGGTTACTTCTATTGTTCGATCTTCAAGTTCATTGAGTCTTTCCTTTACCATCTGTTTTGCTGTTGAACCCTGTATGTGTCCTAGGACTACCATAGCAAAATGCCATAAACTGGTAACTTAAAATAACATAAATTTATTACCTTAGGTTGAAGTTTGGCTAGAAGTTTGAAATCAAGGTGTTGACATAACCATTCTCCCTCTGAAACCTTTGGCAGAGAATTTCTTCCTCATCTCTTCTAGTTTCAGGTGTTTGCTGGCAATCTTTGGTGTTCCTTGGTTTATAGATTCATCCCTTCAATCACTGCCTCTGTTGTCACATGGCTGTCTTTCTGTGTATCCTTGTCCTTTTCTTATAAAGACATCAGTTCTATTGGATTAGGGGCCCACTCTACTTCAGTATGACCTCATCTTAACTAATTACACCTGCAAGATCCTATTTCCAAATAAAATCACACTTGGAAATACTAGGAATTAGGACTTTAACATATCTTTTTTTTGGGGGGGGGGTCATAGTTCAATTCATAACAAGCCCATTGAATTTTTAATTTTTTTCAGTATATAATTTCCATTTGGTTTTTCTTTATATCTTCCATTTCTTTGCTGAGACTTTCTATTATTTTGTTTAAAGTGCTTGTTAAATTGTTTTCTTAATTGCTCATCAAAGTGGGCTTTTGTTTGTTGTTGTTGTTAATCCTTACCTGAAGATATTTTCCATTGATTGTTAGAGAGTAGAAGGGAGAGGGAGAGATAGTGAGAGAGAAACATCAATGTGAGAAATTGGTTGCCTCCTACACATGCCCCCTCCAGGGCCAGGGATCAAGCCTGCAATCGAGGTACTGGAATTGAACCCGGGACCCTTCAGTCCATGGGCCAATGCTCTATTGACTGAGCCAAACCGACAGAGGCTCATCAAAGCAGTTTTATGAGGCTGCTTTAAAACCTTGTCAGATACTTTCAACATCTAGTCATCTTTGTGTTGGTGTCTATTGACTTTTTCTCATCCAAGTAGAGATTTTCCTGGTTTAGGTATGACAAATGATTTTCAATAGCATCCTGGACATTTTGTTTGTTATGATATTCTGTATCTTATTTAAATCTTCCGTTTCAGGGGGTCTTCTCTGACACCAGGCCAGTGGGAGTGCCATCATGCTATTGCCAGGTGGAGGTGAAGGGCCATGTTTCTGGCTCAGTGTCTGTTGAAACCCTCCGGGAGGGAGGAGCCCCTCATTACGGTTGGGTAGGGTGGAAGTTCAGATCCCCCATCAGGGTCCACTGACATCACCCTGGGGTACGTTGTTACTCCTTCTCACACGGCCTGCACTGGCACTGCAGGGGGAGGAATCAGTATCACCGGGCAGGAATGAAAGTCTTGGCTTCTCTAACACCGCCCCAGAGGTGGTGTGGATGCCTCAGTATAGCTCGGTGGAGTACAAGTCCAGGCATCGCATCTCCATTGACACTGTGGGGATGGCTGCACCTCATTGCAGCTGGGCAGAGTGAAATCTAAACTCCCTACCGGGCTGGGGTGGGGCCAGTTCTTCCTGTGGTATGTGACTGGAGTAGAGCAGTTATTTGTCTAATAGTTTTCAGTCCTGCTGCCCCTTTCCTGGTCCTTTGCCAGAGGAAAAGGCTTTTGTTCTTTTTTGTCAGCGACCATTGATGTTTCTGGGTTGCCAGCTTCATGAGCACCCTGTCCAGTATACACAAGGCAAAAAGAAAACCAGGGGATTAACTGCTATATCATTCTTTCAGTTGTGAGGTTCCTAATTGCTCTATGCTCTTCTCTCCACCTTTCAGAGTCTTCTTATGATTGTTTTATATGTAATATCTAGAGTTTTTAGCTATACTTAGTGGAAGGACTAGGAAGAAGTGTCTGTTCCATGTTGTCCCTGCCTCTCTTGATATTTGAAGCACCTAAGATAACCTACGATATAGAATATGTAAGATGCTTCCATTTACCTCTTATAAAATTAGACAAGTTAGGAAAAAAGAAAGTACAATTATTCTGAGAACAAAGTGGGTTGGTTCTCTCCAGGTCATAGCCTTAAGTTCAGTTTATTGGTCTATACCTCCATCTTCCCTGAGTAGAAATTTAGATTGGAAAGTTAACTGGAGACAATGGATATTATCCTTGCTGATATTTCATGCTCACATATGATTATACACATTGTGATTAAAGAAATGAAAATGGAATAATTTGTTAGCTAGGAAATTACTGAATCCTTATCAAGACCCTGATGAGAATATTGAAAAAGTAACCATGGGGAAAATTGTGTTTGAAGTCACCCTCCATACTTTCTATGAGTTAATTATAATCACTAATTTTCATATGTACACAATGTACACATCTTTTTACTATTAAACATTTTAAAATAGGCAGTAATGTGGTCATTAACAGTGTTCCACTGTGTGATAAGGTCACTAGTTGGCCATAGCATTGTGTCACACAGTCATTCTAATTGAAATTCTTTTGGGGTTGGAGGGGGAAGGGATTCATCATGGTGGAATAGTATCTGATGTTCAAATAATGTAAGTTGATTTTGAAGTTGTATTAGAAAATGGAAAATGTTACAAAAGTGCAGAGTATAAATAAATTAGAACGACCAACATTGTAACTATTTCAAAGTTACAAGGTGAGGCAGAGATTATCTGGATTTTCATTTCCTGGAAGACGTGAAGGATGAAACAGAAGCAGAGAAACACAATACTGCTGGGTTTAGTGCATTGGTTGCAAAATGCTCAGAAACTAATTATGAATATTTGCTGCCTTAAGCCATATTCTCATAGACTAACTTGTATTTTTCATTACTGATAAAGATACTATTTAGAGTCTATACAGTTACTGAAATACCCTGTATTTGTAAAATCTAATATGTTAAAAAATAATGGGCTGCCTCTAAAATACATTTAAAAAAATTCTTATTCAGAGAAAGGACTTCATACATATGGCCTTTTCTCACAATAAGCAAAGTGAAATTGTTTCTTTACTTTTGTAATAGTATCACTGAAACCTCCAGGCAAAAGTAATGAGAACATACAGAATGCAAAGAAATTAATCTGATTATTAAAAGTTGCTTAAATGTTACAAAACTGGCATTGCTTATAAATGATATCTTAAATATATATTGTAGTCTTTAAACAAAGCAGGAGAAAATGAAAACTTGATGCTCGGAACTGTGATGGGCAGTTGGGGAAGAGCTTTATGCTTTGCCACACGTGTAATTCCAAAGAACTGAGTACTCAAAGAAGGACCAAAGCTCAGCATTCCTTTTTTATTCTCTATTTACTAACATAAAAAATAGACACTGTAAAATTGCCTCACTGAGGCTTTGGGATCTTGACATTTCAATTTTAGCATCAAAAGTGTTTTGTGTATGAACGAACACACTTTCCCTCTGAGTTTGAATTATTGACAAAAGAAATGTGACCATAACACGACTATAACTGTTTGCTTGTTTGATGATAACCTGGGGTCGAGGCTATAAAATTATAGTCTATAAAGAATCCTTTACATACTTTTCAAATGTTCTTGTGATTGATGAAGGTATTTAAATGCTGAGATTACAATGAGGGAAAACCAAGCTTTCACTAGTCACAGTCCAATCAGAGAATGGGTTAAATTGCCCCTAAACTTAACTGCTTAAAATGATAAATGTTTATTATCTCACACAGTATCTGGGAATTGAGAACCTGGGAGAACCCAGAGGGTGGTTCTAGTTCCAGGTCTCTCAAAGGGAGGCAGTCAAGCTGTCAGTCAGGACTGCAATAATCTGACAGCCCAAATGGGGAAAGATCAATGTCCAAGGTTATTCCTATGACTGTCTACTGGCTTCTGGTCCTTGCTGGCCATGGGCTGGAATCTCAGTTCCTTGCCATATGAGCCTCTCCATAGGCTATCTGAGTGTCTTCATAACACGACAGCTTTCTTTTCCCAAAGTGTGTGATCTGAAGGAATCCCCAGGAAGAAAGCCACAGTCATTTATAACCTAATCTTGGAAGTGATACACCATCACTTCTGCTTTATTGTATTGGTCACCCAGCAAAACCATGGTACAATGTGGGAGGGCACAAGTCAAGGTTGTAAATACCAAGAGGTGAGGTTCATTGGGGGGCATCCTGGAAACTGGCTACCATAGGTCCAGAGCAGATTTGTAATTTGGATTCACCTAGAATGTGGGTTAAAGTATGTATCTTCTAAAAGCCATTGTCTGTTCTTGAGAAAAAATTACATCTGAGTCTACTAATCATCATACAGACACCTCCCAAGGGACAAATGGAAAGTTGCTGACATTGCTCTGCCAAAGTTACATAACCTCAATGTAACTCTACTAAGTAGTATATTAAACATACTCAGCAATAACAGTTCAACCCTTAGTCACACTTTTTATGGGTATCAAGGTCCAAATTTAATTTCAAAAGTATGTATGACCTCCCCTGGCTGGTGTGCTCAGTGGCTAGAGATTTGGCCCGAGCACTGAGGGGTCTCGGGCTTGATTTCCAGTCAAGGACAAGTACCTGGGTTGCAGGTTCAACCCCTGGCCTGGTTGGGGGTGCATGCGAGAGGCAACCAATCGATGTGCTTCTCTCACATCAATCTTTCTCTCTTTCTCTCTCCCTCCCTTTCCCCTTCCTACTTTCTCTAAAAAAAAAAAAATCAAAGAAAAAAGTATCCTTGGGTGAGCATTAACTACAAAAATAGTATGTATGGTCTAAAGTATAGCCCTAGGAGGGTAAAATATATAATGAAGTAATATAAAATAGTATGCTCTCACAAAAAGCTAGGTGATTACCAATCCTATGCATTTAGGAATAGAGTTTTAAAACCTGGGTGTGAAAAGATGGAAAACAAGAGACCTTTCAGCTTTCTTATTTCCCAGCTTGAATAATTTAATTGGATTTTATAATATCAGTAGGAATCAATGACTGCTTTTAGCTTTCTATTTTGGGTGAAAAATAAGTCACTTTGAATACTTCTGGTAGTAAATTGCCAGGCAGAGATACAATCATTAAACATTACTGTATACAATTCTTGGGTTTTTGTAAAAGAAATTTCAGATAGTTTTCAATTTAGGAAAGTCTTCTGAAGGGCTTCGTATAAATCAGCTGCTTGAAACTCACAAACCATAAGATACCCCACCCAGGAAAAGCAAATAAAGAGTGGTAGGGCATAAATAGCTCTACTGAACTCACATGCACAACTAAATAAATAAACAGCCAATTTTAAACCTAATAGAATTTTTAATCATTAAATAAGCCATCTGACTAGGCTAGGGCTGATCTGCAGGCTAGAAAGGCTGTTTCACTGGCAGAGTCGTGGCAATAGATGACTTCTTTCCTTTCCTAATGCTGCAGGTTATTTATTTTTACATCTATCCTCTGCCCTAGGCAAGGTATGCCCTAGTCAGTGATGGCGAACCGTTTGAGCTCGGCGTGTCAGCATTTTGAAAAACCCTAATTTAACTCTGGTGCCGTGTCACATATAGAATTTTTTTGATATTTGCAACCATAGTAAAACAAAGACTTATATTTTTGATATTTATTTTATATATTTAAATGCCATTTAACAAAGAAAAATCAACCAAAAAAATGAGTTCGCGTGTCATAGGTTTGCCATCACTGCTAGATGCTCTACCCTTGAGGGGAGGAAGGGAATTACTGTAGAGCAAGAGATGGCGATTCGGCCTGAGGAGGAATGGGCCTTGGGTGGCACCGGGGTGCTGGCTCCCTTCAGCATGGTGCTCCACCGTAGCTGCATGGTCAGATCAGACTCTCTGGGGTGCTACCTAAGTGCCAAACCTTTATTAAGTTCTCCAGGTGATGTCAACGTGCAGCAAAGCTGAGAATCTTTGTCTTGGGACAGAGTCTCATGAAGTGCTCCTCAGCATCGCCCCGAGGGCATGTGCAAGTTACAGAGGCCCGGGCCCCATCCTGAGCGTTTGATTCTGCGGCTCTGGGGTGGGACTCATTAACCTGCATTTTAACAGGTTCCCGATGCTGTTGTCCGATACTTTGAGAACGAATCTTGAAGAGCCTGGTTCTTCTTCTATTTTTATTGGAGTTCAGCTGCGAGTGGGCGGAGAGGGAGGAATGAAATCGGGTAGGAGAGAACAGATACCATCAGCCTCCCCTCTTTCCTGGCCCAACCGCCCTCAGAACTGAAGGTGAACCGGCATACAGCTTTATTCTTAGCCTTTTTTTTTCCTTCACAGATTGAGAAAATAAAGGTTCTTCAGAGGTCATGTGAACGGTCCAGAGCTGATCAGACCAGATGTAACCATCCTGGTTTACTAGTAGCAGGCTCCTTGCCCACACAGGCCACCCTCTTCCCGCCTTGGCACCGCACCTCCAGAAAACCGGGATCAATCTGTGAACCTTCCTCTCCTCCCCGCCTCGACCCCTGCGCGTCCTTACGTCCTTACGTCCTTACGTAGCCACGCAGGCAGCGTGCACCCGAGGATGTTCAAAGCGCGGGGAGCACGACGTTCAGAGCACACAGCGTACTGCGCAGGCGCGAGCGGCGAGGCGTTGCAGCCACCGTCATGGCCTGTGTCAACTCGGTGGTAAGGAGGACTAGCCTGGCCTCTGGCCTACAGTCTCGGTGCAGAGGGTGCCAGGTCCTGGGTTTATGGCGGTCGAACACTGCACACCCTTTTCCCTCCTGGCCTTCAGACTTGAAGAAACCCTCACCCTTAGGGGCTCCCGCTGTTCTCCGTGTGGGAGGATGGAATGAGGGCAGGTAGCCCTGCCGGAAGTTGGGCCTGGCTCCCACCGGAAGAGCATGTGTCCCTTCCGTCCTCCTCACCCAAACGGAGGGTGTCTAGATTGAGACCTTAGAAGTTGGTGAGATATGGAACTGACCTTAACCCCCCCAGTTTCCTGTGTTTAGACATTCCCCGAGTTCAGTTGCACTCCGGTTGTAATTCTGAAGTTCGGTTATAGTTGATTCTAAGCTATATTTTTTACGCAAAATCACAGGTAATATATTTCATGTTACCCACCATGTATTTTCCGCAGTTCTTCCCTTCCCTCTTTCCCCTAACTTTTAGCTTCTTACTGCTTAACTGTACAATCAGCTCTCCTTTAGGGGTTCCTAAGCCCCAGGATGAGAACTGACAGGTGAAGTGGCGCTTGTGGGACCCTCTGTCAATCTTAAAAACCTGAATTAAAGGGGAAAAAAAGAAAGCAAGGACTCACTTTTATTTTCAGTGCATCTCCACAGACTTCACAGCTGGTGAAAGGCAATGTGCTTGTCCAGATCTGTTGAGTTCCATGTATACATGCGCAGCACGAAAGAGTCAATTTTTAGAGAAATATTATTTTACTGTGTATCTATTTTCTGATGTTAATGAGTTTTAAGATATGTAATATACTTATGCCTTAATATAAGCTTACCATGTATGCCATTTTATCTGATGATGTACTCCAAGGAGAGAAAGAGTGTGTGCCTGCGCGTGTGTTTCAAATAGAGAAGAGATTAAGGTAGATTTCCTGGACTATACATAGTTTTAGTAAAGGAAACATATAGGGAAAGAATATAAAATCTAACTGTAGTCCTAGAAGAGAAAGAAAGTATGTTTAATGCCTACTTTGCTTTTGAAAACCTGTGTTCTAATGGGTTATTTTTGATGGCTGCTGTTACATTCTGAGGGCAGATTTTAAAGATGTTTTTAGCCCTAGGAGTTTTTTCCTTCAGCTTTAAATGCATTCACACTAGCTGGGACTAACGTTGAAGCATCAATTTAGAATGCCTTTATCAGGGTAAACTGTTTAAGGAGAAGCAACTAATCTAGGGCACTTAATCTTAATGGATATGCTTGTGAACAACATTATTTAAATGTAACTGATTGGCCTATTCATAGGTTTAGCCTGGATCTTTAGAAGCATTCATTTAAAACCTGGCTACTCTTGGCACGAGTGGGAGTATTTCCTGGATAGTATGAAAAAGCAATTCTATAATGCCACAATTTTTATTTTGGCTTGATTAAGCAATTTGAAACTCAACTAAATTCCTGTTTTGCCATTTCTTATTAGTGGGACTTTCACTAGGTCAGTCTTGTTATTACACTTAGTATTGCCATTTTACATTGGGGTGATAGTACAGCACAATTTACATAGATTTGTAGGACCAAGTTTGTTTCACAGGGCTATTTTTCTATTGATAATGACCAGTGTTTAATCTGGGTAGAAATGTTTTTAATATTGTTATGGCATATGTTTTTTTTTAGGAAGTATTTTAGGGGTTGCTTAGTCTCTGCAATATGCAGATTGTGGAAGGGTAAGGTTCTTTCATTTCTTGGTTTCTGTTAGACAATCCATTTTGGTGCAGTTATATTTTTACTTGACAATGGTTCAGAATATTTTTTTGGTCTATGTGTATTTTGGAAGTGGGTCAGGCTTTGGTTACTCTATTGTAAGTGTTTGTTCCAATCTTATGGCTTATTAGGAGTTTACTTGCATTTATGGAAATAAAACAGTGAATTCTAAAAAAAGCTCCTTTGGCCTCTTTGAGAAAAAGGTAAATTAAAGACAGGTTCATTTCCACCTGCCTTAAATTAGTTTCCCTTTTAAAAAGGAGTAGAGAGATTACTGACACAAAAGCCAGGTAACATAACAGTAACTATACATCCTGATGAGATTACCTACATACTAGAGGCCTGGTGCACAAAATTCATGCGCTGGGGTAGGGGAGTCCCTCAGCCTGGCCTGCACCCTCTCACAGTCCGGGAGCCCTCGGGATGTCCAACATCCTTAGCGCTGCCATGGAGGCAGGAGAGGTTCCCCAACTGCTGCTGCACTCCCCAGCTATGAGCCTGGCTTCTGGGTGAGTGTGCTCTCCCTGTGGGAGCGCACTGACCACAAGGGGGCAGCTCCTGTGTTGAGCGTCTGACCCCTGGTGGTCATTGCACATCATAGTGACTGGTCGTTCTGCCTTTCAGTCTATTTGCATAATAGCCTTTTATTATATAGGACTAGAGGCCTGGTACATGAATTCGTGCATGGGTGGGGTCCCTCGGCCTGGCCAGCGATCAGGGCTGATTGGGGCCATCTTGCCCAGTCCCCACATGCGCCGACTATGGGAGGATGGCCGGTCAGCCCTCATTGAGGCCGGCCGGCCAGGGGGAGGGACTGAGGGAGATTGGCCAGCCTCCGAAGGTTGGCTGTGGGAGTGCATTGACGACTGGGGGGCAGCTCCTGCTTTGAGCCTCTGCCCCTTGGTGGTCAGTGCACGTCATAGCTACTGGCCAGACATCTGGTCATCCGGTTATAATGGTTGCTTAGGCTTTTATATTCTATATAATAAAGAGCTAATATGAAAATGGTTGTCACGCCCTCATGCTGTCACGCTGTAATGGCTCAGGCACTCAACACTGGGGAGAGAGGATTGGGGACCAGCCAGGCACAAATGAGCTCATGAGAGAGGAATGGGGACCAGTCAGGCTGCGGCCCAGGAGAGGGACAAGCTGCCTGCCCCGCAGTTCTGGGTGCCAGGGGCTGGGGCTGCGCCTGCGGCCTGGGAGAGGGACAAGCCGCACATCCCATGGTCCTGGGCACCAGCGGCTGTGCCTGCGCCTTTGGCCTGGCCCAGGAGAGGAACAAGCTGCATGCCCTGCAGTCCCAGGTGCCAGTGCCTGTGCCTGCGCCCTGGGAGAGGGACAAGCCGCCCGCGCCGCAGTCCCAGGCGCCAGTGGCTGCGTCTGTACCTGCAGCCTGAGAGAGGGATAAGCCGCCCGCCCCGCAGTTCCGGGTGCCAGTGCCTGTGCCTGTGCCCTAAGAGAGGGACAAGTTGCCCACCCTGTGGTCCTGGGCACCAGCAGCTGCGGCTGGTCCCCTGTGGCTGCAGCCAGCCCCAGTGAAGCCAGCCCAAGTTCTGGGTGCCTGTGGCTGGCCAGAGGAGGGAATCCTGGGTCCTGGGTGCGGGGCGAGACAGAGGCGGTTAGAGGTGATCAGGCCAGCAGGGGAACAGTTAGGTGTGATCAGGCAGGCAGGCAGAGGGGTTAGGGGCGATCAGGCAGGCAGGCAGGCAGGCAGGCAAGCAGTTAGACCCCAGTAGTCCCGGATTGCGAGAGGCAGTCGGACATTCCCTGAGGGGTCCCGGATTGGAGAGGGTGCAGGCTGGGCTGAGGGATCCCCACCCCCATGCACAAATTTTGTGCACTGGGCCTCTAGTATCTTATCTAATAAAAGGGAAACATGCAAATTGACTGTACCTTTGCTACACTCACAAGCCATGCCCACCAGCCAATCAGAGCGACTATATGCAAATTAACCCAACCAAGATGGCGCGAGCAGCCACGGAGCTGGAGCAAGCAGGAGGCTTGGTTGCCCCGGCGATGGAGGAAGCCAAGCTTCCCGCCTGCCCTGGCCGGCTGTGGCCTCCGCTCAAGGCAACAAAGTTTCAATTATAGAAGATAAATAAATCCCAGATACCTGCTTCCAGCCA
>NW_005357115.1:8025166-8098256 GCF_000412655.1 Myotis brandtii
CCCAGGATGGCCACACCCTCATGGGGTGAGGGTCCCCACTGGGGGGCTTGGCCAGCCTGCAAACAACCATCAGCCCCTCACCCAGGCTGGCCAGACACCCCAGCGGGGACCCCCACCCTGGAGGAGGTGTGGCAAGTCTGAAAACGGCCCTCAGCCCCTCACCCAGGCTGGCCAGGCACCCCTGCGGGACCCCCACCCTGATCTGGGACACCCTTCAGGGTAAACCAGCCGGCCCCCACCCATGCACCAGGCCTCTATCCTATATAATAAAAGGATTATATGCAAACTGACCCTAACAGCAGAACGACTGGGAATGACTGGTCACTATGACACACACTGACCACCAGGGGCAGACGCTCAATGCAGGAGCTTCCCCCTGGTGGTCAGTGCGCTCCCACAGGGGGAGCTCTGCTCAGCCACAAGCCAGGCTGATGGCTGCCAGTACAGCAGTGGTGGTGGCAGCCTCTCCCGCCTCCTCAGCAGCGCTAAGGATGTCCGACTGCAGCTTAGGCCTGCTCCCCGCTGGCAAGTGGACATCCCCCAAGGGCTCCCGGGCTGCCAGAGGGATGTCTGACTGCCAGCTTAGGCCCAATCCCCCCAGGGAGCGGGCCTAAGCCAGCAGGTGGACATCCCTCGAGGGGTCCCAGACTGTGAGAGGGCACAGGCCGGGCTGAGGGACCCCCCCAAGTGCACAAATTTTTGTGTACCGGGCCTCCTAGTATAGACATAAAAGCTTAAGTGTCCTGACAATGGGCTGGTAGCTATGATGTGCACCAACCACCATGGGGCAGATACTCAAGATTCCCAGGAGCTGCCCCCGGTGGTAGTGTGCTCCCACGTCACTCAGCTGACAGATGGGTGCCAGATACTGGGCTCACTGCTGGCGAGCGCAGCTGCAGTGGCACGAGCCTCTCCTGCGGACACTCCTGCTGTGCACCTGAGCGGAGGTGGTGGCAGGCGCAGTGGGTCGGGATGAGCAGGAGCAGCATGGTGCCCAGCCCGGGCTCGGGCTACTTCCTGGCTGCCTGCTGCTTCGCGCACTACTTTGTGCTGTGTGGGATTGACGCGGACAGTGGGCTGGAGCCCTATGAGCTGGTGGGTAATGCCAGACTGCAGCGGCGCTGAGGTCCACTGATCTCCGCAAGCTAGGCCGAGGGACCCCAACAGTGCATGAATCTGTGCACCGGGCCTCTAGTTATCTTATATTTTATTGTAGTCTTCTAACTCAGCCTTGTAGATATAGGCTGAGGCCTTAGGTCTGAATGTAACACAATTTATGGCAAGCACAAATGCATGCATACTGGAGGTAGGATGCACTTAGTTAAAATTCACGTGGTAGTTTGTCTTTAGAAAGTGTACACTGCATGTGTTTTTGGAATACATTCAAACTTGAGAATTTAAGACTTTAACAATTGCTTTTGTGTAGCCTAAACTCTACAGATCTGTAATTGAAGATGTGATTGAAGGAGTACGGGATCTATTTGCTGAAGAAGGTATAGAGGAACATGTCTTAAAAGACTTAAAGCAGGTTTGTCAATACAAGTTTCTCTGTCTTGTTGTTTTTCAGCTTATAAAACTGATAATTATAGTTTTAATCCCTTAATTATAGTTTAATACTTACCCATTCATTGTGCCATCAGCTGACATTTTAATTTTAAAAAGTAAAATAATAAATAAGTATTATAATGTTTTATTTTATTTGTTTAAAAGCAAAATTTTTTTATCTGCAGCTCTGGGAAACAAAGATTTTGCAGTCTAAAGCAACAGAAGACTTCTTCAGAAATAGCGTCCATTCACCTCTGTTCACCCTTCAGTTGCCACACAGCTTGCACCAAACATTGCAATCATCAACAGGTTGGATACAGTTAGTAAATTAGTACCATTTGGATCTTTAGACTAAATTCTCATTTGGTGGTGGTTTTGAATTAGGGTAATGTTCTTAAGGTGAGAGGGCTCAGACCTCAAAATCATTACCATTAAGTGAACACAGTTACCCCAAATAACTATTGACAAATAATCAGATTATTCAACTAATTTTTTTAAAATATTAAAAGTCCACAAAGGTGACAAAATCTTACTTCAGAGGAACAAGTTATATAATTTGTGGCTATCGGGAGTATGCTTTGGTTGTTTCAGAGAATTTGGTGAGTTCTAGTCAAGGAGTAATCCAGACACCTTTGTTGAAGAAGCAGAGGGATTGATGCGTGCTTGCATACCGTACTTGTGCATTCTTTCTCTTGGTTTCTGTATATATTATACATCTGTTAATGTATTGAAAGCAAAATGGAGAATTAACAAGAATGTGGAGGTTATTCAGGCTACCTCACTCTTTTGGATATATATAGTGATGGCTAGAAATTTACCATATGCATTTAATCTTTATTCTTGGACTTAGTGAATCTAGACCTCTGCTTTTAAGAGAAATATTTGTCCATATTATGTATATCATTTTAAACTGGAAAAGACTAGCTAATGAGAGATAAAACTATACTGTTATATCTTTCTAGCCCAGTGGTTCTCAACCTTGGCTGCACATTAGAATCACCTGGGAATCTTTTTAAAATTCTGATTTCTGGGCCTCATCCTCCGGAAATTCTGTTTCTTTGTTATGGGGTGGGGCCACAACATTAGTAACAAAGGAACAGAATATCCGGAGGTTGAGGCCCAGAAATCAGGATTTTAAAAAGATTCCCAGGTGATTCTAATGTGCAGCCAAGGTTGAGAACCACTGTTCTAGCCTTTATTCCTCTTTTCTTCTCAGATTCTTACAATATTTTATGTTACCCTAATGTGTGTGTGTGTTTCTAGCCATCTTTGTATATATCCAAAATGATGATGTAGCCTGAATAATCTCCATATTTTTGTTAACGCTCCATTTCCTGTGTGTGTGTCTGTGTAGACATATATGTGTGTAAACATGTACACATGCACACACATGTATACATGTACGAGTAGATGTTTATACAAACACACAGATGCAGCTACACACACAAATAGGTTTTATTGAGTTTACCTGAAATTCAATAGATTAACATTTGTAAGAGATGATTTTGGATTAGATTTTCAGTAATAACTAGATTGTTCATTGCATACTGGGGAACATTCACATGAAAATCACATGGGCCAAGGTGAAGAGAAAAATGGTAAGGAGGCTAGTACCTCATTTACAAAATGAGAGAATTTAAGTGTGGCAGCAATTATAACTTATTAAAAAAATGAAGTTAACAATAGATAGTGAATTACCAAACAAATTTTATCTAATGCTATATTTATAAAGTATAACTCTTCTCTATAAGAATTAGCCATGGCAGTTTTAATTACTAAGTTGACACATCGAAACATTTTCCATCAGTGTTGGATTTTTGGTTATGTTTTTGTTTTTAAACAAAATTTATTTTGTTAGGACATCCCTTTATTTTTCTATTTAAATAACATCTTTTTGAATTTTTTCTTTATTAAAGAACTTTAGAGATTTTTACTTAGGAGTGGCTTGGAGGATGGCAGGTGTGAGAGGAATAAAATACTTGACTGTCTTTTATCAAAAGCATAGTTAACACTTCTCAGGTTCTTTGTCGTTCAATATTGCAATACTTGATTTTGCCACAAGATGGTAATATTCACAGTAATTTAAACCACAAAGTAATTTTGAAACTAATATATCTAGTTGGTTTTCACTCACCACTTTTATTATTCTCTGTCTTAGAAGTTAGAATAATAGAAACAATTATATTTAAATAAGACAGTTTTTCTCATTTCTTCTACATCATTTATAATCATGTAGTTTAAGAGGAAGTATATATATCCTTTAAAAATGCATTTTGGGCCTTTTTCCTCTTCTTCATTTTTAGGTATCCTAAAAATAAGATTCTTAAAGCAAATAGCCTCATAAAATTGGTGTACTTCTTAATTATATCTTTCCATTGTATATTTTTAAAAGCTTGATTAAAATAACAAACTAATTTCTACAACCTTTTTATCTCTTGATAACAAGTTCAGATTAATTCTACAATACAATAAATCTTTGCCTTTGTCTCACCCTTTTAAACTTGTTTTCCCTATTATAGTTTCTCACTGTATTATCCATTTATTTAAGAAATTCTTGCATCTTCAGTTGTCAACTTTTTTGGGGCGTCTCAGGATTCCTTTATACTGTTAAAAATTGAGGACCTCAAAGAGCTTTTTTTAAAAAAAATCCTTACTCAAGGGTATGTTTATTGATAAGAGAGAGAGAGAGAGAGAGAGAAACACTGATGTGAGAGACAAACATGAGAGAGAGAGAAAGAGAGAGAGAGAGAGAGAGAAAGAAACATGATCATACCAGGGATCAAACCTACAACTTTGGTATGTGCCCTGAACAGGAATTGAACATGCAACCTTTTTTGGTGTATGGGATGCTGCTCCAACGAACTGAGTCACCCAGCCAGGGCTCAAAGAACTTTCTTTTATATGGGCTTTAAGTATCTACTTACCATATTAGAAATTAAAGCTGATAAATTTAAAAGTTATTGGTTTATTAATTTAAAAATCACCGTATGTTAACATAAAAACATATTTGTTAAAATGAGTTAAAATATATTTGATAAAACTATTTTTTTCAGAACAAAAATATTGAGTGAGAAGAGTGGCATTGTATTAATTTTCTGCAAATTTTGTTAATGTCTGGATTAATAAAAGACAACTGGATTCTCATATCTATTTTTAGTTCAATCTGTTGTGCTATGTGGTTTTAGCTACAGTATATGAAGAAAATCTAGCCTCCCACAGATAGATAATTGGAAAAAAAGGAGTATTTTAATAGTATTTTCAGATAATTTAATATTACACTAAAACTCAACAAGTGGTAGTGCAAGGTGGAATCTGAAACCATCAAGTGGACTTTTTATAATGTTAAAGTGCGCTGGTAGATCTTGCACTTTGAATGACTCTTTAATCCATGTGTAATTTTGTAACGTATTTGGTTATTTGGAAAATACTGGGTCACTGAGTTGTGCAATTGACACATCATTTGTTAAATAAGATTTAAAAAAATCATGTTCATTAATATCACCACATATCTTATTAGAAAAGTATTAGAAAGCTATCAAGCCCACTGTGGTGGATATAAAGTTTCAAAATTTCAATTTTTTGCTTGAAAATGTGAATTTTATCATTACCAAACAGATATTATCAGTTTGCTTTCCTTGAAGTAGTGGGTGTACTTAGTTCATTTTCAAAAATATGTCTGCCAAATACCTAAATCTGAATAACCATAGGTTCTGTCAGTTCTTTTTATTTTTTTATCCTCACCCAAGGATATATTTTTATTGATTTTTAGAGAGAAATGGGATTCTGTTAGTAATCTCAGAATAACAGGTGTAAACTAAGACTGTTCTGGGCAAATTGGGACATGTAGTCAACCTAATCTATTTCTAGGGCAATTTATGTCAGCTTCGGCTATTTGGTCTTTATATCACATGATCTTTTTCATGAAACCATCAGTCATTGTGGGAGGAAGTAAAGGAAGAACAGGTACAGAGAGAGGTTTGTGGTGGCTTTCATCTTTAAGTATTAAAACTCCTAAAGTTCAAGTATAAACTCTATATCTAGTAGTTCTTGAACTTAGATCTGGTGAAAATTTTAGCAATGCTGTTGATTCTTGAGATAATTTGAGTTAGAATATTCAGTTTGGTTAACATATGGAGACATCCATATATTAATGAGTAGTCACAAAGAGGAAATTGACTAGTCTTTGCACTTCTTGACCACGTGACTTCGTTATTAAGATTTGGAATGATTCAAAGCAGGACTAGGAATTGTAAAATTATTAACTATCTTAATGTAGCAAAGACTTTTTGGTGTAAAAGGAAAAATGCACTTATAAATGTGAATATTGTTATGCCATATTGTCTTTTTAAAAAAATATATTTATTGATTTCAGAGAGGAAGGAAGAGGGAGAGAGAGATAGAAACATCAATGATGAGAGAGAATCATTGATCGGCTGCCTCCTGCACTCCCCCTACTGGGGATCAAGCCCGCAACCCAGGCGTGTGCCCTTGGCCAGAATCCAACCAGGGACCCTTCAGTACGCAAGCCAACGCTCTATCCACTGAGCCAATCCAGCTAGGGCGCCATATTGTCTTTTTACAAAATTTCTTAAATTATGTTTATGGATTGAATTCTTTCTAAAGCACATTCTTTTGTGAAATTTAATATTTTAAAATATATACATGAAGACCAAAATTCTGACACTTTGTTTAACTAAAAACATGTATTCAGTTAAAACTTAATTGGTTATCAAAACCATCTTGAATATTTTGAAAAATGTGTTGCAGGAACATAAATTTATATGTAACATATATACATATACCAGTATATAATTTATGAACATATATAAATGGTGCATGTAACTTGTAAATTTAGTATCAAGCTTAAGTAGGAGCTGCATGAAACTTTACTATAAAATTCTGTTTGTTTATACTTTTATTCTGATGGCTATAAAGAAACTCTTAAAACTCTTACAGCTCTGTTTGATTTATATAACTATAGAGAATTACCCTTTAGGATTTATTGCAAGGTCTTTAAAAGAGGAACATTGTTGCTATTTTTCCTTAAGAAATTAATTTAATTGCTTCAGACAGTGTGTTAACAGATTTTTGTTTCCTCTCAGGCTATGGCTTAAGCTGTACCAGCTTAAGCTTTGCTCACTTCAGCTAATTAAGACTAATACCATTGTTTTCCTGCCACCACAATTCTTCCTAATTTAGCCTTTTTAAAAGAATGCCTGTTAATAAGCGAAGTCATAGATGAACAGAGGATAAAAATAATTTTGTGCTTCATTAACCATCAATCTATGTAGCCTCATGTTTGTTGTCTTAATGTGGAAAGAATGGTTTAAAAAATATTTGCTCTTCTGAGTTTTTTGTATATGATGGAACCATTCTAGTATCCGAAATAGATCTTGGGACAATTTTCCTTAATGTAGTATGTGAAAAAGGCCATATACATTTAATACCTTTGTGCTGCCTGAACATTCTGGTTTTTATTAAAGAAAAGGCAAAGTGATAATCTAACAGTCACATTCATCTAGGTAAAATGAACCTTGAGGTAAGGTTTAAGGTTACATTGATCAACTGAGATCCTTCTACTGTAATTACTATTTGTTTTTTAGACGATTTTTAAAATGATTACATTTACAGCCATTTGGCCAACCTTTGATTTTATTTTATTTTTTTTAAATATAGTTTATTGATTTTTTTACAGAGAGGAAGGGAGAGGGATAGAGAGTTAGAAACATCCATGAGAGAGCAACATGGATCAGCTGCCTCCTGCACACTCCCCACTGGGGTTGTGCCTGCAACCAAGGTACACGCCCTTGACCGAAATCAAACCCGTGACCCTTCAGTCTGCAGGCCGACGCTCTATCTGCTGAGCCAAACCGGTTAGGGCAGGCCAACCTTTTAGATACATTATAAATAATAAAGGGAAAGTTAGCATAGAAAATTGGTAGATAATAAAGAAAAGATATGAGATATCAGCTTTAATACAGGTTGAGTTGTTATTTCCCCAAGAATTTGTTCTTATATATATTTTTAAGCAGGCATACCTGTTTTATGCAAAGATTTCAGGAGACATGGTCTTATTTATTTCTACACCTACGTAGCTGTGCTTGTCTTACTTGGCTAAAGTACTGTAAATATTTTTTTATAAAATGAATCAATTGAAAGCTCTTTTGAACCTATAGAATTTAGGATAATTTGTATTGGATTATATATTTTTGCTCAACAGTACAATCTTTTGGAGATACACACTTTAACAAATATTACCTTTTCTCCCCTGTGAAATGTTGTAATGGAGATTTAGTGCTACATTGACTTACTAAAGATAATCTAGGTATTTATTGTGGCTTTCTATAATACAGTATACTTTATTAAAATGAAAATTTTCTTTTGGTATTTAAAGTAGGTTAGTTGTAAAGTCCTTAAAGTTGTTGGGAAAAATACAGTTAAATACTTTACCTCTCTTGGGGTCAGGAAGTTTAGAATTCACCATGGTCATACATGTTAGTAATGGAAACCAGTTTTAAAAAATAAGCTACACTTAGGAATTTTATTCATTTGGGAAATTCTAATGAATTGTATAATTATTTCATTTTCTATGCAGCTTCTTTAGTTATTCCTGCTGGTAGAACTCTTCCCAGTCTTACCACAGCAGAACTGGTATGTAGCTTATTTAAGATATATTTTAAAAGATATGTCCCACATTTAGTGAATGGTAGCAGAAAACTGGGCATAGATGTAATTCCTAATTCTCCATGTGAATAGGAAAGGATGTGGTAAAGGATGGGGAAACAGGAAAAATTTCTATAACAAAGATGTTGCGAAAACTCAGGAGTTCCAGAATTGACATTTTCTTATCAACCTTTTCTATCTTCCAGAGAAGTTATTAGCATCTACCAAGACTACACCTTCAAGATTATAATATTTCTGAAGTTACATTGTATGGAGTTTTAATACACTGTATAATGTTATATACTTGATGGATTCTAAATAGATAATTTTGATACAGTACTTTTTCTGATTTTTTTCTCCTTGGAGTTGAGCCACATCATAGTTAGTCCCTTGGCTTAAGTGGAGCATTTTGGTCATTTTTTTGCTTTTGTATAGTAGAAGTTAAAGTATAGATTCCCCACACATGATTTGAGGAAGAAAATAAAATTAAAACATGTATAGAAAATTGAGTAGTTTTCAGTGGGGAAAAATAGCATGCTTTGTCTTTTACCTTTTTTCTGTGGTACTGATGGTATATACCAGCCGTGGGCAAACTACGGCCCGCGGGCCGGATCTGGCCCGTCTGAAATGAATAAAACTAAAAAAAAAAAAAGACCGTACCCTTTTATGTAATGATGTTTACTTTGAATTTATATTAGTTCACACAAACACTCCATCCATGCTTTTGTTCCGGCCCTCTGGTCCAGTTTAAGAACCCATTGTGGCTCTCGAGTCAAAAAGTTTGCCCACCCCTGGTATATACTCTAGTAACTATTTTCATTTTCTTTCAGCCCATCAGCTACTTTTCTAGGGTAAATGGTTTAGTGGGCTATTTATTTCCATTTCCTCATAAAAAACAAACAAACTATACTGCTTCCAGGATATTTAGGAAGAATGGCACTGCTTTTGATAGGAGACTAATGAAGAAATGTCTCTGCCTTTGAAATTCATGGACATAACTTTTCTCCTGATTAAAGAAAAAATATTCTTCTTAAATTAAAAACAAATTTATAAAGTAAAAAGTGAAATAACCATGCAGTATTATGCCCAAAGATAACTGTTTTGTTTGATGTATACCCATCTAGACTTCTTTCATGAAAGTTATATTAGTTTTCAGGGTAAAAGTAGGATCATTCTCTGTATCATTTTTATAACTTATTTTCTTTTCTTAAATTTAGTAATTTGGGGTATTTTTTTCAATGCCAGTTAAATATTGATTAGTCTTAGTGGGTACATCACAGTTTAATTAACCAGTCTTGTTGATGGATATATAAATTATGTTTAGTTTTGTTCTAACATAACATCCCATTGTTATACCTGTAGATATACCCTATCTTTGTGTATTTGTGTGATAATCAGGTAATCAGGATAAATTCCTGGAAGTAGAATTTCTAGTTCAAAGATCATGCATGGTATAGGAAGTTTGCAATTTTCGTATATATTGCAAAATAGTTCTCCAAAAGAATTATATCATATACACGCATATAAGCAGTGGCCTGAGAGAATTTCTTTCTTTCTTTCTTTCTTTCTTTCTTTCTTTCTTTCTTATTTATTTATTTATTTATTTATTTATTTATTTATTTATTTATTTATAATTGCATCCTTACTAACATTGAGTGTTACTAATAGGTCTTTTAAATTATTTCAGGTCTGATAGGCAAAAATATTTGTCTTTTGATTTAGTATTAAAAAAATTTTAGACCCTAAAGTTTATTTCAAAACAAAAATTATTCACTATTATATCATCTACTTTAAAATACCATTTGTGATCAACTTACAGACTAGAGGACTATAAACAACTATGGTTCTTATATTTGACATCTTGAAGGTCAGTGGCCCAGATAAGACTATGTAGTGGGCAAGTTTTGAATTGGTGCTCATACTGTTAAGACTTAATGGATTTATTGCTAATAGCCATAGAACAGAATTCTTTTTATTCATAATGAGATTATTTGAATTAAATATAAAAAAGGTGTTTTTTAAAAGAGCTGAGATGTAATGTTAAGTGTTGTCAAACTGTTGTCCTGAATCAGATTTTTTGACCCTCTATGAGATCAGGAAGAAAAGATACAAGTAAAGCCCTTTTGTAACTTTCTAATATAAATTTTTCATATCTAGAGCACCGCAAACTCCAGTGCAAACTTTGCTTTTCCTGGTTATCCTATTCATGTACCAGCAGGTGTGACCCTACAGACTGCATCTGGTAAGAGTATAGTCTAAAAATGTTTTATTTTTAGCATTTGTATTGACTTCTGGATGGTAATATTGATGATTAAACTTCATACCAGAAATTATAAGAAATTTTAATAAAACTTGCTGTAAGTGTAATGATAAATGATGGTTATTATTGTTATGGAGGCAATCTACCATGAAAGACACTGTACTAGGCCTGTCCTGTATTTCATACTCAATTCTCTTTCCCTACATTGTATAAGATACTTTATACTCTGTATATGTTTTCCCTAATTCAAGTCAGTTATCTAAATTTTGATGAATACAAAATAATATATCTGGCCCAAGCTGGGTGGCTCCGTTGGTTGGAGTGTCATCCTGTACACCAAAAAGGTTGCAGGTTCAGTTCCCTGTCAGGGCAAATATATATGTTGTGGGTTTGACCCCCAGATCAGGCCTGGAGGCAACTAATTGATGTTCCTCCCTCCCTACCCACCTCCGTCTCCCCCTCAATCTTCTCCTCTCCCTCTCTCCCTCCCTCTCCCTTTTTTCTTCTTTCTCTAAAATCAATAAACATAGGTGAGGATTAAAATAAAATAAAAAACCATATCTGTGTCTCTGTTAGGTCTAATCAAGAAAAACTAAAGATTATGTTGAGCAACCTTTGTCTCCTTCTTATTGGAGATTGTATGGCATAATAGAAAGAATATCCAAAATGTTCAAATAATTCTTAACTTGAAAGAGAATTATATCTATTCTTTGGGTTGTTGTAAAGTTTAAGCAAAATACTTAACACAATGCTCAAAAAATAAATTTCGTCTTTTTAGTTTTATTTTAAAGGAAAGAGAGGAGAAATTTGATAACTTTTGAAATTAATAAACTCTTTTTGGGTAGCCTTCTCTTATAATTGTTATATGGTATCCTATATCTTAAATATATGAAATATATTCTCCATGGTTATGTTTGTTAAAATCCCAATTTTGGGTTGGTAACACAGTAATTTATCAAACAATGGGAGAGGCTTGTGGAGTAAATATTGGTGGTTTATATGTATTTCAAAATGTGCCATATAAGCAATAGTGGGAAAAGGCTAGAGTTAAGCAAGACATATTTAATTTTTAAAAATGAGCAATACATATGTATTCTAGAAAATACAAAAAAAGCAAGCTCTTAGAGATAACCACTGTTAACATATTGATATATTTCCTCCCAGCCTGTTGTACATGTTGTATTTTAAAGGAAATTAGGATTCTATTGTTCTTATAGTTTTGATATCTCCTTTTTAAGGTTACCTTTATAAAGTCAATGTACCAATTGCGGTGACACAGACTTCTGGAAGAGCAAGTATTCTTCAGCATCCAATTCAGCAAGTATTTCAGCAGCTCGGGCAGCCTTCAATAATACAGACCAGTGTTCCACAGTTGAATCCATGTTCTCTTCAAGCAGCTATTGAAAAATCACAGAGAATGGAAACTGTGCTCCAGCAACCCACAATTCTTCATTCTGGGACAGTGGATAGGAAGCATTTAGAAAATGCCACCAGTGATATACTTGTACTTCCTGGAAATGAGCATAAAATCATGTCTGAAGCTTTGTTGAGTCAACCAGCAAGCTCTCAGTATGTCAGTCTTCCTGGTGTTGGAGTTCCTCCACAGGTCTCTCAAAGAGATGCCAATGTGGAGCCATTGCTCAGTGTTTCAGCTAGTGGGACTCAAAATCTGCATGGTGGGCCCATCGCCACAGGCCCTCAGGGGGCTCAGCACCAGCACTCATCTGATGGTCAGCTTCATTTTCTTAAAAATAGGATGTTGGGATGTGATTCTGTGAAGCAGCCAAGAAATACAGAGGAGCCCAGCAGCCTACCTGTCTCAGAGAAGGTATTAGGGGATAAGCAATGGCCAGTAATTAGACATTAAAATGTAAGGTTCCTTAGAAGTATGTATGTTTCTTTAGAAAATTGTTTTTTAAATTGTTTTTACTATAACTATTAGTTTTTAAAGTATTCATGCTCAGAATTTCTAAACTTTTAATTTCAATTAATAAATTAGAATATTTCTTTAAAGAAAATGCATTGTTTTAAGATAATCAATTTTACCTCTCCCTTAACATGGTGAGAATTGTTTTTGTCTGCAGATAATATGTAAAGGACCAAGAAATCCATTCTAGTAATTAAACAAATATTTAGGGGAAATTCATTGTCATACTTAAAATACAAAAAAGGTCCAAAGTGGTTTTTTTCTTGCTCTACCTAATTTTCTTAAACTCCCATATGAAAATTTTCTCTATATGAGGAATTATCTTCTAGTAGATACTTTGTTCCTCTCTGCTTGCTAAAATACTAGTTAACATAATTTATTTTGGAATTCAAACCACTGAAAAATAGTTTCTAATTAACTTTCCATATTGAAAATAGGTTTTGATTATTTTCAAGGAATTCATAGTGATGACAGAAAGATTCATGGGGAATTTTGGATGGTAAAATAAAAGATATCATCTTTTTTTTTTTACACATGTGAAATATGTCATAGATTACTCCACTTACCCAATTTTTAGTGACAGAGGACAAATAGTTAAAGGTTTGTGTTTCTAGCTAATGGTTTGGTGGTCCTCTAGAACTGCTGTACAAGTCTGTACAAGTTAAGTGTCACCTTAACATTTTCATAGGTAGAAGGGGAAGGCTATGCGTACAGTAAAGGATAACCAAAGAAAAAGACTATAAGAAACTATTTGACCTGTTTTAGAATGTTTCAGATGTTTGAGGAAGCCTGTTCAAATTTTTTTAGCAAGTCTATTTCTAGTTTAGTTTTGGCATAAAGTATTAAGATTAAAGTGTTTTTTAAGTATTTATTATATTTTCCAAATACTATAAAAATTTATGAAATGTAGGCTAAACTCATAATTATGAAGCAGTGTTTGTTTCCATCACTTACAATTTTTAGAGGTATTTTTCTCCTGGACTCTGTATGAACTTTGCAGATTTCTGGTGTGATGATTCAAGGACTTAGTCTACTGTTACTTATTAGATATCACCTTGTACTTTGTTCTAATATGGGGAAATAGATTAGTTAAGGGAGCTTAATCAAGGATTGTTTAGGGGATAGTGGTTGAGAACTTAAGCTTTGTAGTCACAATAGGTTTAAATTCCAGATTCACCACTTTTATCTTTTTGAACTGGGTATAAAACCAACCTCATACTTTTAGGATTATCAGAGATGATGTATATAGAGTTTTTAAATAGCTTCTGGTGCCATATTAAGCTTTATAGTAGTGCTATTATGCTTTACTAGAGGCCTGGTGCACGAAATTCTTGAAGGGGGGCGGGTCCCTCAGGTGGCCTGTGCTCTCTCGCAGTCTGGGAGCCCTCGGGGGATGTCTGACTGCCGGCAGTCAGACATCCTTAGTGCTGCCATGGAGGCGGGAGAGGCTCCTGCCACTGCTGCAGCGCTTTTGGCTGAGGAGCCCTCCCCCTGTGGGAGCACACTGACCACCAGGGGGCAGACGCTCAATGCAGGAGCTGCCCCCTGGTGGTCAGTACGCGTCATAGCGACCGGTCGTTCTGCCATTTGGTCGATTTACATATTAGCCTTTTATTATATAGAACTAGAGGCCCAGTGCACAAAAATTTGTGCACTCGGGGGGAAGGGAGGGTCCCTCAGCCCGGCCTGTGCCCTCTCGCAGTCTGGGACCCCTCGGGAGATAACGCCCTGCTGGCTTAGGCCTGCTCCCGGGTGGCAGAGGGCAGGCCCAATCCCTAGGTGCAGCCCCATCTTGGCTGTCAGTTAATTTGCATATCTCCCTGATTAGCCAATGGGAAGGGTAGCGGTCGTACGCCAGTTACCATGTTTCTCTTTTATTAGTGTAGATGGGCATGTGGTATATTGGGTAACTTTTCATATAACTTGTTGGTTTAGTATTAAAATAGATCTGTATTTAAAACACAGTCCAAACATTCAAAATTTACTTTATTATTTTTTTAAATTTACTGTCGGATTTCTTTAAAATAGTTCTTAATCTGGTGAAGTTTATGCTAATATAATTTTCAAAAAATTTATAAATAGCTTTTTTTTGTAAGTAGCTTTTCAGAAATTCTTATTGCAAGTTAAAATTAGCTATAATTGTTTATTTTTCTTGCATAGACTGCCAGAGATCTTACGTTTCTATGTAAATTTAACATTCGTACTGTTTCATACATATATTCCTGACAATTTTTGATGAGCTCCTATTTTAAAATCTATGTTACTACTATGTTAAGTTTTTCCTCGGCGTAGGACTTTTGTTTTAGAATCTTATAATGCCATGGAGAACTATGGAGCTATAATGCCATGAAACTCGGGTCTTTATTAGAACTCCAAAAAATAGGATTAGGAGAGAAATGGTATGGTAGTGTATCTTCCTTAATTCCTTTTTATCTCTTGCCTTTCCTTCTCAAACCATTCTCATGGCCCCAAGTTCAAATACTGTCATTTCTGCTTCCTTATCTTGTAATTATTTGCCTTTCTAACTGTATGCTTATAGTTCCTTCATGAGCTCCTCTTCTTTATCTGCCCTTCCTATTTCCTAAGGATCTAGCCTCAGCTCATTTCTTTTCTTCATGTTTTCCCTGGGCAATCTCATGTATTATCATAGTTTTAACTACCACCTATTTGTTGATGATTATACTTTCAACCCTATTACTCCTCTGAGCTTCATTCTTGTATCTGCCTTGTAGATAGCTCTACTAGAAGGTCACAATAATTCATTGTTCTTCATCAGAGATATTGCATGGTACCACTGCCCACCTGGTGTCACAAGCTAAGGACTAAAATTACCTTTTGGCTCTTTTTTCTCCTTTTATTATGTACTTTTAAAAAACTATTTTGTGAATGTGGGAAAATATATATAACACAAAATTATATCATTTTAACCATTTCAAATGCATAGTTCCATACTTTTTTAGGTGTGTAGCATTAAGGACATTCACATTGTTGTACACCCATCAACACTACCCATCTCCAGAACTTTTCATCATTTCAAACTGAAATTCTGTACCCACTAAACAAATAACTCCTCATTACCCACCCCATCCACCCAGTTTCTGGTAACTTCTGTTCTACTTTCTATCTCTATGAATTTGACTATTCTGTGTAACTCCTAAGTGAAAGCAGACTGCCTTATTTTACTTAACATAATATTAGTTTTTTTTATTGGTTTCAGAGAGGAAGGGAGAGAGAGAGATAGAAACAATGATGAGAAAGAATCATTGATGGGCTGCCTCCTGCATGCCCAAACCAGGCATGTGCCTGATCAGGAATCAAACCGTGACTTTCTGGTTCATAGGTTGATGCTCAATTACTGAGCAATGCTGGCTGGGCTACTTACCATAATATTTTAAGGTTCTTCCATGTTGTAGCCTATGTCAGAATTTCATTCATTTTAAAGGCTGAATCATGTAATTTTGATAACTTTTAAAACTAAAAATTTCTGGAATCTGTTCCCTTTTCATACCTACTGCCATTGCCCTAATTGCTTCTTATTTGGGTTAACATAGTCGTTTCATAATTTATTAGCCTATAGTCTTTGCTATTTTTCACTCTACTCTTCCCAGTTCATCCATCCTAGAGGTTAAAGGATTAGGCTTCAGAGATCAGAATTACTTTGAATCCATCCTCTGTCCCTTAATAACTGTGTGAATTGGACAAGTTACTGTTTTCTCATATGTAAAATAAAGATAATAGTATCTACCATAGAGTTGTAGTGGTGAGAGGAATACATGAGATAATCAATGCGAAGTGCTCAGCAGGACACTGCCTAGCACATGGTAAGTGCTCAATGAATATTAACTATTAATTTCTGTTCCTTAAGGCTACCAGAGATTTATCCAAAGTGCAGTCTCTACTCAAATCACTGACTGCTCATCACCTAAAGGATAAAGTTTAAGCTCCTTAATGTGGCATGAAAGGACCTCCATCTTCTTTCTCAGTTAGAATTTGTTATTTACTCCTCCTTTATTTCATGCCTACTACGTTACTAGGAATACCAAGCTAACTATAAGCGAATCTCTTTGTTGACCTTGTTTCCTGCCCCTCTTTTTGCCTTTATTATCCTCTGCTTGGTGCTTGGATTTTCTTCCCACTATCCTTTCCTCTGGTTAATTCCTACTGACCCATTTATTACTTCCTTCAGAAATCTTACTTTAATATCTACCCCCTCTCTCTTCATTATCTGGGAATGCCTTAATTTCTCAATTATTTTTGCAGGACAGTTTTGCCAGATATAAAATTCCTGATTGACAGTCTTTTCTTTCAGCACTTTACTAGTAAACATATCTATCATCCATTGCCTTCTGGCATTCAAAGTTTCAGCTGATGAATCTGTGTGTTAGCTTTTTGATAATCTCTTGTATGTGATGAGTTGCTTTTCTCGTGCTGCTTTAAATAGTATTGTTTTATTTTATTATTATTTTTCTTCTCATTTTATTTATTTATTTATGTACCTTTAAAGCAATTTATCTTTATTGTTGAAAGTATTACAGATGTCTCCTTTCCCCCCCCATTGTCTCCCTCCCCCTCCCCCCCAGGCCCTTCACCTCCTTATTATCTGTGTCCATGGGTTATGCATATGAGTTCTACAGTTAATCTCTTCCTGGCCCTCCTCCCCTCTTTAAATTTTAATTTCCAATTGTTTATTGCTACTATATAGACATAAAATTAATTTTTGTAAGTTGACTTTTATCAGTCTGAATGTTTACGTTCCTCTCCATTCTTATGTTGAAATCCTAACTCCCAAAGGTATTAGTAAGTAAAAGGTGAGGCCTTTGGGAGGTTATGAGCATGGAGTCCTCATGATTGGGATTAGTTGCTTTTTAAGAGAGACCACACAGCCCTGGCCGGTTTGGCTCAGTGGATAGAGAGAGCGTTGACCTGCAGACTGAAGGGTCCCAGGTTCGATTCCTATCAGGAGCACATGCCTATGTTGCAGGCTTGATCCCCAGTAGGGGGCATGCAGGAGGCAGCCAATCAAGGATTCTCTCTCATTCATGTTTCTATCTTTCTCCCTTCCTCTCTGAAATAAAATACATATATATTAAAAAAGAGATCACACAGAGCTCCCTAGCCTCTCTGCCATGTGAGGACATCATGAGAAGGCACTGTCTTATGAACCAGAAAGTGGGCTGTCATCAGATACCAAATCTCCTAGTACCTTGATCTTGGACTTCCCAGCCTCCATAAGAAGTAAATTTCTGTTGTTTATAAGCTACCTAGTCTATGGTATTTTGTTATAGCAGCCAAAATAACTGATAATTTCCTATCTTTCAATGTCTTCAGGATCTATGGCATCACCTCTTTTTAAATTCCTAGTATTGTTTATCTGGCTTCTCTCTTTTTTTCTTTGTCATTCTGGCTAGAAGCTTATTGATTTTATTAATCTTCTCAAAGAATGAACTTTTAGTCTAATTGACTTATTTTTTCCTGCTCTTTCATTTATTTATTTATTTATTTATTTATTTATTTATTTATTTATATCTCATTAGTTCCTTGTTTGCTGTGAGCTTAATTTGGTCTTTTCTTTCTACTTTCTTAAGGTGGATTTCAGGCCATTGCTTTGAAACGTGCTTCTTTTTTAAATATAGTAATTCAGTGCTATAAATTTCTCTCTACGCACTGCTTTAGCTACTTCTCACAAGTTTTGAAATGTTATGTTTTGTTTGCATTTAATTTAAATTGTTCTAATTTCTCTTGTGACTACTCTAATTACTCTTTGACTCATGGATATTGAGAAATGTGTTTTTTAATTTTTAAATCTTTGGGGATTTTTTGTTACTGGTATCTGGTTTAATAATTCCTTTGTGCTCAGAGAACATATTTTGTGTGTGTTAAATTTGTCAAGATTTGGTGTATGGCCCAGAATATGGTCCATCTTGGTGAATATTCTGTAAACTGCATCTTGGGGTACAGTTTTCTATAAATGTTAATTTGGTTAACTTATCGTTAATTATGTTATTCAGGTTTTCTACACCCTTACTGAATTTCAGTCTACTTTTTCTGTCGATTACTGAGAGAGGAGTATTGAATTTTCTAACTACAATTTTGGATTTTTCTGTTTCTTTGGCTTATTTCAGTTAGGATAATCCTTTATATTTTTCATTTGTTCACTGAGCATTATATCTCTTGTCCTTTCTACTTCATGAGTTATTGTTTAAAGTAATGTGAAATATTTAAAAGCTAACAGGTACTATATAAATTTAAGTAAGTTATATAAACACTGGTAAATGCTATCTTAAAGCAGGGAACTCATTTGCTGTCTATAGGTGACTGTGAGTAGGTTTATAATTTTAAAATTATTCCTATGTTTTATTCAAAATTAGGGAATATCATCTTACAGGAAAGATTTAAAGTGACCACTTGTGAGATGTTTAAGTAATTTTATATTTTGTATGATTCAATGTTTTAGACACATTGTTTGACTTGAAAAACTTCATTGCATTTCTTTCTCTTTTTAGGATTATAATTCTCAGATGGGTTTAAGCATTCAGGTACCTGATGAAGATATTTATGAAATAATTCAAATAGATGGAACTGGTGATACATCTTCCAATGATGAAATAGGAAGTACAAGAGATGTAGATGAGCATGAAGTTCTAGAGATTATTGATGCAGGAGACCTGAAGGTGCTTGAAGGAGAAGCTGATAACATATCAAATGGAGATTCAACTACTAACAGTAGTGATAACGAAGACCCTCAAATAGACATTGTGGAAGAGGTGAGCAGTACTTTTGAGTTGAAACTTTCTTTATTCAATTTATAACATTTGTACTTTCATATACTTTGGAACCAAGAGGAATAACAATTAAGATTAACTTTGTCTTTAGTGTTAAAATGAGACTTATTTGTATGCTAATATTTAAACTTTTAATCTGAAACTTGTAATTTACACCAGTAGTAACTATTTAGGAATCGGCTACTATAGTTGTTGATCTTAACATCTTGCTGACCGTGTTTCTGTGTCTGAATGCTGCTGACAGGTCACGAGTTAACTTCTGTCTTTTTCTCAACTCGTCAGTCAGTATTTCCAGAGACATGACAAGCAATACATCTAATTCTTTTCATCCATTTATTATTATGGCAAAAGTTTTTTTAAAGACATGTCGCAGCAGAGAGGAATGTTTGAGCAAATTATGTACAGCCACTTTGTCTGATTGTCCAAGTGACTTTGGTAGTCAGTTGAAAGATAGTACTTTATCAGAAGATAGTAATGAGTCTGACATTAGACCATCACGAAGGCAAAAGAGAAATGTGATAGTATTTGACAGTGAAAGTAATTCCAAAGAAGAATGGGCAAAAAAAAAAAAGATATTTTACCAGCCTTGGAGGGTTATAAAAATATTTCAAGCATAACTGTTCAGCTTGAGGACCCACAAAGTATAAGTGAAGTAACCAATTTATTTTTTGATAAGGATTTTTTCGATCTCATTACTTCTCAAATCAATTTATACCAGTACTAAATGGAAAAATACCACAAAGCCTCTGCTAAAACTTCAACATGGACTGAATTACTTATATGGATATAAAGAAATTTCTTCATTTAATTATATTGATGAGACTAACAAGCCAGAATGGGAGGATTACCAGTCAACTGATCCTTTACTTGTTCACCCATATTTCCAAAAACTGTGACTAGAAAGAGATTCAAGCAAATACTTACATTCTTAATGATAATTCACAAACAACATGTAACACAGACCGTTCTTACAAAGTCAGACCTCTTTTGGATCACTATCTCGAAATTTAAATCTTTTTATATACCAAAACAGCAGTTATCACTTGAGGAAGTAATGATTCCATGGAGAGGACGCCATCAGATTCAAGACATATAATCTGGCAATAAAATATGGAATTTTAGTAAGAATGCTTTGTGAAAGTGAGAGTGGCTGTGATTGCAACTTCAAGATATATACAGGTGAAGGCAAAAAGTTACAACAGACTATATTATCTATCTTACAGCCTTTTCTTGGTTCTTGGCATCATATTTACCAACATAATTACTACAACAGCGTGTCTACAGCTTAACTACTCTTGAAGAACAAAACACTGGTCTGTGGAACAATAAGGGGAACTGTGGGTTGCTAAAACTAATAAAAGAAAAGTAGCCAGTTGCATGGGCAAGTTCTGGCTCGAAATAGCCTGTCAACAGGTGTTAACTAGAGATTGTGGGAAGTTTAGGGGATGGAAGTGTAGGTAAAGAAGGCAGCCAGGACAGAGGCATATGGTATCTACTCTAATCCTAATAAATGTACCAAAATTTTTATGGAACATGGTAATTAAGAAGCATGTAAGTAGTAGTAACTGTCATTTATGATGTTCTTGCATATGTTCCAGGTATCATATTAAGTCTTATCTGCCTTACATTATTTAACATTTCCACTGCCTTATGGGTCTTATTATTAACCTCATTTTTTTCAGATGAGAAAACTGAGATATGAGGAGTTTTAATAATTTGCCAAAGATCAGTAGTCAACCTCAGGCTCTTTGACTTTTAAGTACACTACTGTTCTGACTCTCTAAGATATATGTACATATGCCTACTTTTAAAAAATTCAAAGCATCATTAAATTCCTTAACGTGACCATCTTTCATCTTTCATCTTTAGGACCCCTTAAATTCTGGAGATGATGTTAGTGAACAGGATGTGCCAGACCTGTTTGACACGGATAATGTAATTGTCTGTCAGTATGACAAGGTACTGTATTCATTTTTTAGACTTTGGGTTTATTAATTGCATTAATAGTAGAAAGGTGTGTAAAATGATGGGGAATATGATGGTGAATTATAGTTCACAGTTAAATTAATCTTGAAATAGCTCATTAATTGTATAAATTTGCAGGGTCTCAGTGATACAAAAAAGTGGTAGTCCTTGTCTAAAGAAGGCGAGAATCTTATTGAAACAAGATGTTTCTGTATGGAATAATAGAATGGCATGAAATAAGATGGTAGGTAAATCAAAAGCTAAAATATGTGACAGATAAATCAAATGCTAAGATGAGTGGCATGTAAAACAGTTGCCCAAATATGTACATACATATTGCTAAGATATTGTACATACAATAAGCCCTAAAAGTGGCTAGGAGATATAAGAAATCATTTGTAGTTGGAATTCTTTACAAATCCTTCATGAGTGATGTGAGGTTTTGAAATAGTCTTGAATGATTTATAGGATATAGGTAAGTGTAGAGAGTAGGCATTTAGAGTAGAATAGCCTGATAAAAAGGCAGAGATATGAATGCATGTAGAATGTACAAGGGACAGTGAAGGATAGCTCTGCCTTGACTAAAGTGTTCTCCTTTTGGATGTGTTAGGAAATGAGGCTGGGTGGGAAACAAAGTTGTGAGCAGGTTGGAAAATCCAAAATCCTGGTAGGAGAAATCCAAACTTGATTTGATGGGCATTGGTTTTCTGAGAATGTTATTGAAAAAATTGTAATTGGGTTTAAAAACTGGCAGTGTTTGATGATTTGAAAGAGGAAAATAGTAAGAACAGAGATAGTGCATACGTGAAGTAATCAGAACCAGACTAAGGGTGGCAGTAGACCATGGAAGAGTCAAAGATTATGATGAAAGAATCAGTGGGCCTTGGTGATTAGCTGGATATTAGAGAATGATTGACAAGGGAGAGTTGAAGGCATCTCTCAAGTTTTAAGCCTAGAAATTAAGTTAGTAGTAATTTAACTGTAGTAACTAAAATAGAATACTCTTTTTTTCTTTTTTTAAAAAACACTATAATGTGATTATGTAGTAGAATTATCAGTTTTTGTCCTTATACATATTTACATTTATTTTTTAGAAGATTTGAGATGTAATTCACAAATTACACAGTTTACCTAATTAAAGTATATAGTTCAATGGTATTCAGTACATTCATGGATATGTGCAATCCTTAACACAATCAATTTAGAACATTTTCATCACCTTGAAAAGAAACCTCATGCCCATTAGTTCTCACTACTACAGGCTGTTCAAAAAAATGTATATATACAATGTCTGTAGAGTCTATTATATTTTGAAAATGAAATGTATTCAAGATGTGAATATGTTTTTTTGGGACACCGTATAGATCTCCTTATTTCTTCCCAGCCCCTCTGCCAGGCCTGAGGAACCATTAATCTACTTCCTGTCTCTTAAGATTTCCCTATTCTGGAGTTTCATATGAAAGAAATCATGTAATATGTGGTCTATTGTTACTGGCTTCTTTACTTTACACAGTGTTTAAAGTTTCATCCATGTTGTAGCATGTAACAGTTCTTCATTCCTTTTTATTGCTGAATACTAGTCTATTGTATGGCTATTCCACACTGCATTTTCTGTTGATGAATGGGTTGTTTCCATGTTTTGGCTAGTAAGAAGAATGCTGCTATAAACATTTGTGTACAAGTTTTTGTGTGAGCATATATTTCCATTTCTTTCTAGGAGTGGCATTCCTGGGTCATGTGATAATAGTTTGAGGAACTACCATATTGTCTTCCAAAGTGGCTGTACCAGTTTTCATTCCCACCACAGTATATGATGGTTTAGATTGCTCCATATTCTCACTAACACTTGTTATCTGACTTTTTGATCCTATCCATCCTAGTGGGGGTGAAGTGGTACCTCACTGAGGTTTTGATTTGCATTTCCCTGATGACTAATGCATGTTTACATCTTTGACTTTTTTCGTGAACAATTTCAATATACTTGGGTGAAATAGAGGATGGTATTTAGAATGTTGTAAAAATCATTTTTTTCTAAAAATAAGTTTGTTTTCTCTCCTATAACATTTCATTCAGATAGAAAATGGCAATTTAGATGCTGGTGAACATAAGCATAAGAAGGAATAGGTAACAGAAAAGGGACCAAACTTAGTTTACCTTTTTATAAATAGTATATTGCCTTCTATGAAGGAAACATTATAAGGCACCAAATTATATGTGCATTCTATAGAGGCACAAATAATTTTCTAGACCATTATGGGTAGAGTAAGCTTATTGAACTTCATTGTGGGAAATAGCTTGTAATTAATTACATAGTGCTTTGTATTTTTCAAAGTATTTTCTCATTTCCTTTTGTTTCTTAATAACCTTGTGGGGTAGATAGAAGGAGTGATATTAGATGTATAGTGTTAACAAATCTAGTTGTCTGAGGGTACTCTCTAATTAGTTAATATTTTAAGTAATAAATTTTTAAATGGAAATCAGGGCATTGGGGAACTATTGGAAAGTTTTTTTAAAGAAGAGTGCTGAAGTCAAAAGATAACTTGCAAAGAGAATGTATCTCTAAGGTTAGTGTAGAATGGGAAAGACCACTTGTGGCAGTGAATTTTTGTAAAAGAGTAATTTCCCAGTTCTGGTCATTAGTTGGCTTGTTTCAGGTAGTATTGGATGACTCAAGTGAATTGACTTTTCAGTAGTTTTTTAAGAGTTTTACTAGTCAGTGTGTTTTGAAGGCCAGTAGTGTCAGTTCCCCCTGGGAGAATTACCAATGCAGGATTTTGTGTCTTACCTCAGACTACTGGATCAGAATGCGCATTTAAACAAGACTCTGCCAGGTCATTTGCATGCTCATTAAACTTTGAAAAGCACTTTTAAAAAAGTATATTTTTGGTTTTGATTAGCATATGGAATTGGAATTCACCTTTAAACTTTATGTTAACAGTTGGGGGAATACTTTGTAAATATTAAGATGTGCAGTGAGAAAAGGTCAAATGAAGGTTACTGGTCAAGATGCTGTGTGAAAATTACTTGAAGTGTATGGACATGTTATTTCAGAAGCCTAGGGAAAGTCCAAGATTAATATAAAGGGTAAAGTAATAAGGATATCATAGGGAAGATTAATGGTGAAATGAAACTTTTTACTGTAGATGAGCGTGTTCTGTGCTATAAATAGGATACTATTTATAGCTAAATGTGAAACTATTTGAATATGTTGCATCTTCATTGAACAATATCAAACTTTTGCTTATAGCTGGCTTTGTCCCTTAGAAGCTAGTACACTGAGTAATTGCTAATTATGTAGCATAGTATCTCCCTTTCTTGTTCTCTCTCTCTCCTATACACACACACACACACACACACACACACACACACACACACACACTAGTGGCCCAATGCATGAAATTCATGCAAGAGTAGGCCTTCTTTCCCTGGGCTGCCGGCACCATCTTCCCTCTGGTACCTGGGACCCAGGCTTCCCTCTAGCCACCAGCAGGCACCCGGGACCTAGGCAGCCCGGGCTTCGTCTGGAAGGTAGTCCGGAAGGATGTCCAGTCTAATTAGCATATTATGCTTTTATTTTATATATAATATAAAATAAAAGCATATATAACATATATGTATAATATATATGTGTGTATATATATATATATTTGATCCAGTATACACATCATTAAAAACAACAAAACACTTTTATACCATGAAAAGTCTGGTTTCTACTCTTTTATCATTTGTGCTTCCTACCAGTAGCGCCCTGTCCCTGCCTTAAGTACAAATAAGTAACCAGTTATATTAGTTTCTGAATATATTTCCAGAGTCTCTTTATTCAAGTACAAGCCTAAAAGGTAGCACAAGAATCTTGTATTCTGCACCTTGTTTTTTAAAGAGAATATATCTTGGAGAAATTTGTGCTACTATTGTATAGCTGTATAATATTCCATTGTGGAATTATTAAGATTTATTTAACTGATTCCCTGTTGATGAATATTTGAGTTATTTTTCAGTCATTTGCTATTGAATGGCCAGGTACATAAGACAGTTATTTCTACTAAATAAACCCAAGAAGTGAGATTACTGAGACAAGGGGCAAATGTATATGGTTAGATATTGCCAAAATGCTTTCCTGCATGATATTCCAGTATATACTCCCATTACAATGGTTGAGAGTGCTTTTCTTTTCATAAAGCTTTGCCAATATACTCAGAAACTAATATAAGTGGTTATTATGAAGGGTGGAAAATGATATCTTGGTGAAATTTTTAACTTTTTGCTTGTTTAAGGGCCATTTATATTTTATGTGAATTGTTTGTTCATAATCTTTGTCTATTGATTTCTAAGAGCTCTGTTATTTGGGGGCGGGGGAATGAGCCTTGTTATATGCATAAATACTTTTTCCTGAGTTTGTTTTCAATGCTTTCTCTTTCTTTCATGCAGATGTTGAATTTGGCAACCTTTATTTTTATGGCTTCTAAATTTTGAGTCATGAATAGAAAGTTCTTTCTTGCCTCAAGAGTTTCAAGGGATCACCACGTTTTCTTCTAGTATTTCTTTGGTTTCTTTTGCGGGGGTGGGGAGAGATTAACTGGGGAATTTATATGCATACTAGAGGCCCAGTGCATGAATTCATGCACCTTGAAAGGAACTGTAGGCCGTGAGGCTGTGGTGGGCACAGGGGCAGATCTCATCCCATCCTCTGTGACCCTGCCTGGCTCCTCCTGCTGTGGTCCCCGGTCCCCTGTCTGCCAGCAGCCCTGCTCCCACCGCCACCACTCCCATGTGCTGACTGCGCCGGCCCCCGTTTGCACCCGCCGGGCAGGAAGTTGTTTTTTTTTTTTTTTTTAAGAACTCCCATTTAGGGTTAGAATAATCACATGTGATATGCAAAGAAATGTAAATAATACTTTGACTTTAAATTAATTAATTTAGACTATATTTCTTCCTACAGATTCATCGAAGCAAGAACAAATGGAAATTCTATTTGAAAGATGGTGTTATGTGTTTTGGAGGGAGAGACTATGTATTTGCAAAAGCCATTGGTGATGCAGAGTGGTAAAACTTAGGAGCTTGATATATCATAAACATCAGTGGGACTATATCATGCATTGTGAAACTTGTTTTTGCTTCAATATAGTCCGCAAAGCTGCTCAAATTTTGGTTCACTGGAATTTAATAAAATTATAATTCAGATGCAGATATGAATATACAATTTTATATTTCTTTCATTTACTAATTTAAAAGGGTCTCTTTTTGTTAAACCCTCATTATCTATACCATGACAAAGCATAGATGCATCAGGTGTGATGGAGCATGAAGAAATGTCACATTTATTTCACTTGAAGTAAAATTTAAATCAGACTGCAGTTCCCCTGCATAGTGAAATCAGGATCATTTAATAGATTGGAGCCAGTGTTTCTCCCATCTCTCACCAAGTAGTAGCAGGATATATAAGAGGGCTTCTCTGGGTCTTTTAGTCTACACTCCTTACTAGCGATCAACCCAGATGGTTCCTTGGAAGCAGATGCCTCTGCTAAACCCATGCTATACATGAACAAGGAAATCTTTGCTGAGGCCAGGGTTCCTGAGCTAAGAATCAGCCTCTCTGGGCTTATCCTGAGGCCAGGTCATTCTTGTATCCTCCTATCTCTGGAGAATTGTGAGGGTTAGGGTTAGGGTTAGGTTCCCATTCTATTTGTTGAAACTTTAGACTTCTCTTCTCTTCCTAGTCATACTGGGTTTCCCCTCTCTCAATTTTTAAAATATTTTTCTTACAGTGGAAGACCCCTTTCCAAACTCTTTTATCTCTCAAAGATACTACCTCTCTTCATTTTCCCTAACAGGGAATCCCCTCATTGAGTGTAGGCTTTCTAAAACAAAAGTCAGGAAAAGATACTCTCTTCAGGAACCTCTGCTCAGGCCAGATGAGATTGCTTGCTCTTATTTGTGGCAAGAAGACCTGGATAAATGTCTTAAAACCAGGGAGAGAAAACAATGTAAAACGCAGATAGGTCTCATTTTCCTGCACCAATAAAAACAAAGAAAATCATCCTCCAAATTATTCTGCAATACTCTCTTTCTTAGTAGATTCACATCCATCAAAGGAACATTTTCCTCATGTTCTGCTTCTCTTAAGGGGTAGAGTATACATGTTCTCTAAATTTAGGATCCTTAATCTCAGTTTTGAGCAGTGTTCTCCAGGACAGTACTCTCACTCAGGCAGCAGTGTTGGGTTGAGTGGGTTATGGTCTGTGAAAGGATAAGATACCTTGATCTGACAGGTCACAGGGTGAATTTCCCATTTCCTGTATGGAAATAACCCCAATTAGAAAGTTTAATTTATTTCAACATTTGTCTTGTTTTACCCAGCTACTATTTAGTCATGTCAGAATCTGGATAAATCTCTCTGGGCTTTGGACAACATATGTGGGGTACTATCTTTGGTTTAAAATTGGCAGCTGCATGAGGATTCAGTTTGTACTAGTAAGTGGGCTGGTCTCCTAACCAGATCCTCCAGCTATCTCCGCTTTTTCCTCAGAGTGATTGTCCTTTACCATACTACCACTATTCCAGGTCCTTCTTTGCCTATTGAAAACTTCCGGGTGCTGGGGGTTCTCTTCATGGATGTTGCCTACCATGAAATGGCCATCTTTTCCACATGGAGAGCAAAAAGAGGGCACTTATTCTTCGTGTCTGTCCTTGAAATGTACCCCCTCCAGTGCTGAGTACACTTTCTAGTCTTCTTCCTGTTTCTTCCTCCCAGGCTCATCCAGCCACTATGTGCTGTAGGCAAACCTTATTGCAAATTACAGTATAAGGGCTGAATTTAGTGACGGTAAATTCACTTGGGAATTGGGGTTTAATGTGTTGGGGAGAGGCAATAATAGTTGTTTCTAAAATTCCTTTCCTCCTTTCCACTGTGAATTTTAAATTGTCACTTTGCTTCAGTGATTTTTTTTAATTTTAATTTTTTATTTCTTTATTGATAAAGGTATTACAAATGTGTTCTTATTCCCCCATTGTCCCCCCCATCCATCCTCTCATCTCACCCAATCCTGCCCTCACCCTCACCCCCTGTTGTCCACATCCATCACTTGTGCTTATATGCATGCACACAAGTCGTTTGGTTGATCTCTCCCCCTTACCCCCACCCTCCCCTACCTTCCCTCTGAGGTTTGAGCATCTGATCAACGCTTCTCTGTCTCTGGATCTGTTTTTGTTCATCGGTTTATGTTGTTCATTATAATCCACAGATGAGTGAGATCATGTGATATTTATCTTTCTCTGACTGACTAATTTCTCTTAGCATAATGCTCTCCAGCTCCATCCATGCTGTTGCAAATGGTAGGAGTTCCTTCTTTTTTACAGCAGCATGGTATTCCATGTGTAGATGTGCCAAAGTTTTTTAATCCACTCATCTGCTGATGGACACTTAGGCTGATCCCAAATCTTAGCTATTATAGATTGTACTGCTATGAACATAGGGGTGCATATAGCCTTTCGGATTGGTGTTTCTAGTTTTTTGGGATATATTCCTAGAAGTGGGATAACTGGGTCAAATAGAAGTTTCATTTTTAGATTTTTGAGGAAACTCCATACTGTTCTCCACAGTGGCTGCATCAGTCTGCATTCCCACCAGCAGTGCACGAGGGTTCCTTTTTCTCTGCATCCTCTCCAGCACTTGTCATTTGTTGATTTGTTAAAGATAGCCATTCTGACAGTGATTTTTTTTAGTGGCACATTACAAATACTATTATTACATAGATCATCTTTTTTTATGTGGTATATTTTATCATTAGAGAAAAAAGTTACAGTTGTCCCATTTGAATTTCTGCATGATTTCATGCCCCTGATCTTTTAAAAATGCGGAAAAAAATTAATTAAAAGAGTTGGCTTACCACAAAATAAAGTCCAATAATACTTATCCTTGCATGCTAATATAAATGATGATAGTTTTGGTGGTGATTGCAGAGAGAGTTAAGATATTGCTCAATTATTTTGTACCATGTACCCTTTTATTAGTTTTAAATAATGCTAGAAAAAATTCTGGTTCTTGAAAAGTTGTCTAAATGAATGATTTTCACAATTTTTATATATTACTAGAGGCCCAGTGCGCACAAAATTGTGCGCAGTTAGGGTCCCTAGGCCTAGCCTGTCCTCTGTCGCTTGGCCTCTGCTGCCCTGTGAAGCTACGTGAAGCTCCACGCTCCAGGATGCTCCACGATGCTTGCAGCCCCTCAACTGCTCCGTGAGGCTCCCCTGCCCCTCGACTGCTTTGTGAACCCCGTGACTGCTCTGTGAGCCCCCCCCACCCCTTGACTGCTTCGCGAACCCTGCGACTGCTCTGCAAAGCTCCCCCCACCCCTTGACTGTTCGCGAAGCTCGAACAGTCCCCCTGCCCCACGACTGCTTTGCGAAACTCGCTGCCGCCTGGGTGACTGCTCCGCTAAGCTCATGGCCATCCCATGAAGCAGCCCGCCACCACCGCTCAACAGTCCCCAGTCCCACCCCGCTGCTAGTCCCCCTCATGGTGAGTGGCTCAGGGCCGGGGGAGTGGGGGGACCGAGAGGTGCTTCGTGCACTTCATGGTGACTGGTCACCCATTTGGTTGTGACGGCACCTAGCTGTTTATATATATTAGGATACTTTAATAACAAGTATATGTTTGCATGTACATAGATACACAAACCAAATGAACCCAAAATTTCAGAAAATCGTGTTTGTCTTTAGCACATGATAGCTTCTTATATTTTCTACTAGAGCAGCAGTTCTCAACCTGTGGGTCGCGACCCTTTCACAGGGGTCGCTTAAGACCATTGGAAAACACATATTTTTGATGGTCTTAGGAACCGAGACACCGCTCCTCTATCCGTCTCCAGGCGGGTCCGCCCACATGCAGATATGCCCACATATGAGTACCTGGTATATTAAAGGGTCGTGGCATTAGGAAGGTTGAGAACCACTGTACTAGAGGCCTGGTGCACGAATTTGTGCAAGGGTGGGGTCCCTTGGCCTGGCCAGTGATTGGGGCCGATTGGGGGGGCTGGCCAGCTGGGGAGATACCGCGGAAGGTTGGCCAGCCACAGGAGGTTGGCCGGCCGCAGGAGGTTGGCTGTGGGAGCACACTGACCACCAGGGGGCAGCTCCTGCATTGAGTGTCTTCCCCCTGGTGGTCAGTGCGCATCATAGCAACCGGTCAACCGGTCATTTGGTCGCTTAGGCTTTTATATATATAGATTTGAATTTGTCCTATTGCACTTCAAAAATGATGGTATTGACCCAATAAATTGATTTCACTACCTACAAATGGGTCATGATTCATAGTTAACCAGTATATTTAACACATGTGCTAAAGATAGAGTGTGACAAATCTTATTCCAAAAGAAAAAATTATTCTTTAAGCTCTATGAATTGGTGGAGTTTATCCAAGACTTGGCTTTGATATGATATTACTTTTACTTTTAGAAACCTCTTCTCCATGTCCAAGCTAAACATTTCTTGTTGCATATTATAACAAAATGTCAAAAGTAGGTTCTAAGTTCTTAAAAATACAATACCTTGGCAAGTGTCATTCTATACCCTTTTATAGGTAGAGGTTACAATTACAGAGGTTACAGTTTGCTGGTTAAATGACATTTGTGTAAGTATCATGTATCATAATTCCCAACTCAAACTTTTTCTCACGCTTATATCCTACAGTGTTTTCTTACACACTTTCCACATCTCTCTGTAGGCTAAGAAGATCATGCTGAGTTTGCATAGTTAGTGTCTTAGGGATTGACCAACTGGCCTTGGCCTAGAATACCTTCTTTACTTATTTTATTCAATGTGCAATAATATGTATAAATAACCATATGTATAGCTCAGACTTCATGGGTCAGTGAGACTCCAGTTCTGGTTGAGGCTCTCAGTTTCAGTCATTTAAGTTGTGCAGGAAAACAAATAACCTTAGATTGAAGAACAACAGTTAATTGGAGTGGTGAGCACGGACATTTACTGGGGGATTTTCTTTTGACTCATGTTAGTAGGTTAATATTATGCTGATATTCACATAAATATACTCTAAGCCAGGTGGGAACTTTGTGATTTATAACTAGAAGCCTAAATTATAAATAGTAAGTCCATAGTAATCATTCGTAGGAAAAAAACTCAATAAAAATATTGCACATTAAAAAAAGATTATTTCCATTTATGAACATATTTATATAAATCTTTGTGACATAAAGATTCTTAATTTAAGCATGGACTTAATTCATTTTTGAGGAAACTAAAACCAAATATTATGAACGTAGGACAAAATACCTTTTGAAAATATTTTGTAAATTGAGTTATTCCAGGTTGATTAACCCTTTTTAGTCATTTTGGGACTTATTTACGATAGTGTCAAACATTGTGGAAAAAAAAATACAAGCTATAAATATGAATTTCTTGAGCATTTGATGTTTTTATGATTTATGCATGAGAGATTATACAGCTTAAGAATGCACACACTTTCTATGAGACCATCTTATAAGGGAAAAGCTTTCCTTATGATTATTTTATATTTGTTATAAAAGTGAATCACCTAAAAATATTAACCACCTACCATGTGTAAGGTCTAGGGCAGTGATGGCGAACCTTTAGAGCTTGGCGTGTCAGCATTTTGAAAAACCCTAACTTAACTCTGGTGCCGTGTCACATATAGAAATTTTTTGATATTTGCAACCATAGTAAAACAAAGATGTATATTTTTGATATTTTATATATTTAAATGCCATTTAACAAAGAAAAATCAATAAAAATGAGTTTGCGTGTCACCTCTGACAACGCGTGTCATAGGTTCGCCATCACTGGTCTAGGGTATATATAGTAGGAGAAACAAATAAATAAAAGAAATGAGTGTATCAAAGAAATAAAAGAAATCTATAACAAGTGAAATAAGATATACAGTACTTGTAAAGATAATAATACCCAGCAGTATAGAATAATTTTATTGTCCTATAAGAATAAATTCTGATGAATTAAAATATTTTCTAGTAAATATTGGATATATTTCTATACCATCCTTCAAAAGATAAAAAGGATAAAAGTTATATATTTTTCATTTTTATTTTATTTTATTTTTAATCCTCACCCAAAGATATGCCTATTGATTTTTAGAGGCAGAGGAAGGGGAGAGAGAGAGAAGGGTGGGAAATAGCAATGCAGAGAGAACATTGATTGGTTGCCTTCCACATGTGTCCTGACCAGGGTTCAGACCCTCAACCCAGGTATGGGCTGATGGAGAATCAACCCCACAACCTTTCAGTGCACAGGACGACACTCCAGCCAACTGAGCCACACTGTCCAGGGCATAAAGGTCAATATTTTTAAATATTTAAATATTGTTTTTTATTTAAATAAAAAGATGGGGCTCTTGAGAGAAAAATCCTTATAGATTTTGTAACTTCAGTGTAATTCAGCACACTGATTGCATTCCATTGCCAAGATCTTGAGCTAAGAGACAGGAAAACAACATTGAGACAGGAAAACTCCTACCCATAAGGAATTTACATTCTGTTATTTAATGTTTCATTGGTCTTTAGAGACTAAACACTAAACCAAGAAAGTAGACTGAAAAGTGCCTTTAAATGCTTACTTTACATTAAAATTTAGACAATAGAACATAATAGGGGATGAATAAAAGTCTCTAAAACAGCACTATCCAATAGAACTTTCTATGATGATGGAAGTGCTCTGCGTTTGTGTTGTCTAATATGGTAACCAGTAGGCACATGTGGCTACTGAGCATTTGAAATGTGGCTAGTGCAGTTGAGGAACTGCATTTTTAATTTAATTTGATTTGATTTAATTTAAATTTAGCTACATGTGGCTAGTGGCTGTCAGATTGGACAGTTCATCTCTAGAGTGTGTTTCTCAAACTATCCGAAGAAAAAGGACAAATTATTTTAAATTTCTAATCTGTTATGGACTAATATTTTTTGTAAAATGCAATAAAATTTACTACAAAGATGAAATAAGAAAAAAAATCAAAGATGTAAAATGCCACCTAATTTTTTTAATAGTAGATTCAACAGACATAAAATTACTCTGTCAAAATTGCTGTAAAAGTTTCTAAACACTCTCAACTTTTGTATTCTATGTCATTATGTAACAGACAAATAGTGTTTAGACCGGTGATGGTCATGGACCATACTTTGAGCTAGGAATAGGTCTTTCTTTGCCTAATGTGCCTAAGAATAAATAACCTCCTAAAACCAACTCTTTGTTAAAATTACTGGTACAGATAATTTCTACATATTTAAGTATAGTTCAAAAATGTAGTTACTGATGAACAGTTAATACTCTTTACAAGTGCAATGTGGTCAGCTTCAGTGTAGACTGGATAGGCTTATTTGATCCAGTGAAGCCATTTTTGCAGTTGGAGGTATAAGCTGAAAAATCCTCCCTTCTATAAAGTTCAGCCCGATGTTTACAGCAGCCAAATTTGCTCAGCAACAGAAAGAAATCCCTTCGGAATGCCTTTGTGAAAATCGCGTACAGAAATGGATTGGCACAAGAATTGACTGGATAAAAAAGAACCAGTAAAACTTTAGAGTTGGTTACTGTGATAAGGGGCATTTTGAAAGCAGCTGAGATGGCAAAAAAAGAGATAGGTGCCATGCACGTGAAGTCCGTGAAGATGAGAACTGCCATTTTCTTAGCAGTCTTTGTATCTTTGTTGGTAGCCATCAGCTCTGGATTTTGAACAATAAAATAAATTTTAATGTAGCAAGCACAAATGATGATGAAGGCCACCACATTGAGTATCAAAATTGTTAATATGTAGACTTGTGAGAGAGTAGTTTCCACATCCATAGGGAGGCAAATGCTGACCTTCATGTAATTGCTGACACCCACAAGGGGCAACATGGCAATTAGAGTAGAAAAGAACCATCCTCCAAGCATAATCGGAATGGCGTGTCTTAATCGTAGCCTTTGGTCCAGCTGAACAGCATAGGTGATGGTGTGCCATCTTTCTAGTGTGATGACTGTGAGGGTGTAGACAGAAAGTTCACTTGCAAATACAGTGAAAAAGCCAGCAGCTCCACACCCACTTCCTGTCTGCCAGTCTATGGCATAGTTATAATACTGGCCCTTGGTTTGGGAATCAACTGAAGCAATGAGTAGCAGATAGAGCCCCATGCAAAAGTCTGCAAAGGAGAGATTGCACATGAGAAAACGGGGCACTGTCAGTTTATAATGACTGGTTAGGAGAACAAAGAGGACAGTCATGTTTCCCATGATGGCTAGGATATTTATCAGCCAAATCAGGACCCTAAGGAAGTCATAGCCCATAATATCTTCACAGGGGTTAAAAGCATCTGGTTCAGGAGCACATCGGACTGTCTTGGGTGAGCAGAAACCATAGTCATAATCCCAGCCACTCAGTTCACTCTCAGCAAAGATGGCAGAATAACTGTAAGAAGAATATTTAGGCTCAATGTAAACTTAAGGGATTTTCTATGATTCTGATTATTTAAAAAAATTCAACAATAATTCTCACTGTTTTTTTAAAGCCTAAGAAATAAAAGGAAACAAAGCCACAACAGTCTCAGTCTTACATTTATTAAATTATCTGAGAACTCTGAATTGATGTAGGCGTTCCTTAAGAAGGAAGTAAAAAACCATTTAGACTCTATATATATCTATATATATCTATATATCTATCTATATATATATACATATATATATATTTTATACATTGATGCAAAGATTTAATGAAGCTGTTTACAGAGGACAATTTTCTTTGGAAAACAAATTTAGAGACACAATATATGCTTGCTAAATTGAAAGGAATTCTCTCTTGGCATTTTTTGTAGCTATTTATCTTATAGTTGTCGCCCAAACTGCTCTGAAGCTGTTTGTGGTAGAACACAAATGGAATTGGAAGGCTCACATTGTTGATGTAGTCAGCTAGTGGTGAACTTGCTTGCACCTTAGTCCCTGCTAACTAAATAGCCAGAGAGAAATAGAAACCAAAGATGGATCACTAGAACCCTAGAAGCAGAGGAAGAATACAGTCATGGACAATAGGAAGAAATTGTGAAAATAGATAATCCTTAGGGGTATGTATTCAATTCAGAGAGTGGCTTGAAGAGGGACTCTGTCCCTAAGGAAGAAACAGTCCCACCTCTGCCACTCCCTCCTAACCCCATTGCTATTGTTTGAGTTGAGGTTTTCATCTTCTTTAAGGGACAATTACATTTATTTTCTTCCTGGGATCCTTCCTCCAATTTTAGCTGTCACCCAGTCCATCTGTACATTCCTCCTGGGGTGGCCTTTCTTATGCACAAATCTGTTATTTCAAACGTTCCCTAGGCTCTCACTGGCTATAGGATAAAATCCAGACTCCTCGTGATGACCTCCAGGTCCCTCCTTGATCTGCCCCCTCCTCCAATTCCTTCTCCAGGAAGCAGTAGTGCCGCACCATTCAGAACATGAGCTCTGAAGCAAGACTACCTGGAAAACCAGGAGAGTTATTTAATGCCTCTGTGCCTCAAATTCTTCATTTGCCAATAGGGGCAATAATCATACCTTCCTTGGTAGGGTCATACTAAGGATTAAGTGCACTGACACATGTGGAATGTCTAGAATAAATCCTGACACATATTAAGTGTTCAGTGAATATTAGAGATTCTTATAATTAACTCACAAATCCCCTGTGCAGTCATCCTTTTGGTCCATGAAGTGACTAGTGGCTTTCAGAATAAGTTCTGTTTCATTCTCTGTCTTTGTACACATGTGCTGTTTCTTCCTCTTCCCTTGCCTCTCATTTCTCTAGTGAATTCCTCCTCATCCTTAAAGTTAAGCTCTATGATTCTCTGTCTTGATTCTACACCTCCAAGGAGTTTATTACCCCTTCTCTCCCCTGTGGCTGCACTTAGATACTATTGTAATTATCAAACCACATTGCCTTTATGTAATGATGCGTTTAATAGTTTATTAGCTGCTTGATGGCAGGGGACTAGGTTTTATTTATTTCTGAAATCTCATTGCCTCACACAATTTTGGCTCTGAGTATCCATTCAGTAAATGTGTGTGCAATGAATAAACCAGAGTGATCCTTGCTCTGAGAGGAAGGGACAATCACTGTGTACAGTATGATGCATGTAGGCTCAACAAATTTTCTCTTTGCTCACAGTCTGCTACTATAATCTTGGGAGCTGGAGAATTAGTCATAATTTTTTTTTCTGTCAGGGCCATTACAATTATGTATTTCACTTGAGGGTTCCTCACACATTAAACAAGCATTTTTCTCTACTTTCAAAATGTAGCTTCTCATGTTCCCATATAAGGAAGTGTGTACCTAATTCAGTGAGTGAATGGAGTGATATATTTGAGCAACATAATTACTTAAATAAAAGAACACAGGTTTAAAAAAAATAAATCTATGACCCGGAACTTTAAAAAAGTGCTAGAATTCATAGATAGCAATTTGTAACTGGAGAAGCTCTGCTGCTATGCACAGAAGATTGCAAAGGAAACTCATATGTTTCATTATTCAATGTAAGTCCTCAATTCATTAACATCAATATAATTACCTATCTTTTTAATCTTTAAAGAGGGTGGTTATAAAGCATGGTTAAAGAAAATAGGTTATTTCTTAGCATTAGAAAGATCCTTAAGACCATCTCATTGACCCCCTCATTTTATGTTAAGGAAACCAAGATTAAAGCAGGTTAGTGGCTTGCCTAAGATCCCCGGCACTAGGCACCTGTGGCAACATGAGGTCTGTATACCCATAGTTCAGGGGCCTTTCCTCTACTTCACCAGCTCCCAATCAGCCTTTTTCAAAGTGTGGTCCTTGGATCACTTCCATCAGAATCACCAGGGTGTTTGTAAAATACAGATTCCTGGCTTTATGTCAAATCCAGAATCAAACTTTCTAGGGACAGAGCCCAGGAATCTGCATTTTAAACAAGTTCCCTGGATGATTCCTACAAAATAAAAGTCTGTATTAAATCAAGTGTAAACTTTCAAATTTTTGCTGCCTTAATTTCCCTTATCCCTTTCCCCTTAGCAAAACTGTTTTGGCTTCTAGAAAACTTCTAAAAATTCTGAATACATTTAATATCAGTAAGAGGTCAGGCGCACTTTCCCTCTTACTCCCCTGGTCCTTTGCCCAATCTTTTTTTTGCACTATTGAGCATATGTCTAGCAATATTCTCCTTGGTGATTTATCTTCAGACCAAATACCCCTCTGCTGCTACTTACATTTGTGTCCTGGGATGGCTCCTGAGGGCAGCATTGTGCTTATTGACAAAACCCAGCATGGAGCTGTGTTAAGTACTGAAGCTTATGGAGGGAATGTGAATGGACTCATATAGGCTTAGCGATATTGAGTCAGAGGAAGGAAGAGCAGTAGCACCACTGCTCCAGCCACAATGAAGGAAGAAAGGAGAGGAGATGGGAGTTGTAGAACAGTGGGCCAGCCATAACAATAAGCACACCATTATATCTTGGGGAGAGCAGGTAAGGCTTAGTGGCTGGCTCTAGAATTTCTAAACTCCAGGGTCTTAGGAATAGCAGCAATCTGGTGGAAAAGGGAGAATGGGGATTTATCATAAAAATGTTTTTGCAGGAAGCACATTTTTTAAAAAATGACATTAATTTCAGGTAGATTTGAGGATGCTGGCGATTAGGGGACTTGTTTTCAAGCAGTGTTAGCAAACGAGATTGTATGCTCATTTTGGGAAGGCATGTGGTGGGGGCCAATGAGGATTATTGAGAATGACCTACAGTTTACCCTCCCCCAAACCATCCCTTGGTGCTACCATTGGCCGAACCCAGAAGTGGTTTCCTGTTGATGAGAAAAAAGCCATACAATCGCAAAAGAATAATGTAGAAGGTGACCGATAGGGAGGCTATCAAGAGGGAAGAGTGGGAAGAGTGAGAAAAAGAAACACCGGAGGCGAGATGGTGACAGACCTAATTAAAAGAACAAGAAAAGGATCCAGAGTATAATATTTATAATGTACCCTTGATGCTGTCACATTCTTCAACTCAGTTCTGAAAGCCAAACGGTGTTTCTGCTGTCCCTTACAGATGAAGAAAGTCTTGTCCAGGAATACCCAGCGTTACAGGAACATTACTGCCAAGGATTCCCATCCAACTCTGAGGAGCTACGAGGCCCAGGGTCCTTTCATCATACTACCCTGCTGCCCATAACTTGTAGATTGATAGTGGAAAAGAAAAGGGAAAAAAAGATGTAGAAGAGGGACAGGAGATTGGCAAGATATCCTAGAAGGGCGTCTGGTTTTGTAGCCTGAAGGACACATGGGGGAATGATCAAACTTCTAAATCACAGTAGATGTGGCCTGGGGAAACTGGGGTTATCTTCTGAGGCATGTTTTTTTTACATTTGGAGGTATGTGAAATGCTAAGGCAGCCAGGAAAATGTTAAAAAAATCAGTCAGTAGAATGGTAACTTAGCTCCCATCCAGTGTATGCTAGTGGTAGCATTAAGGCTGAGTAATATTGAGCTCCAGAGTGGAGTGGTCAAGGTGGCCTAGGTGTCTTGGAAGGAAGTGGCTACTTCTAGAAGCTGTATCTGCCATTGGTTGATCTTGCTGGGATACTGACCATATGACTAGTGAAAATTCCTAGTGAACTAAATTTTTACTTAAGCCCTTAATGACATTAAAATACTTGCAAATAAAATTTGGATTTCTGAGAATTTAATATAATTGTAGAATGAACATGTAGGTACTTATTTATAGAGGGTTTTTTTTTTAAAATCAGTTGAATGAGATACCTGATCAACTGGATGCCACTTGCAAAGAAAAGTTCTCATTTTAAAGCTATTTTAAAATGCTTTGCAAACATCCCCCTAACCAGGACTTTTATTGAAAGAAAATTGTTACACTGATAATACTAATAAGGGACATGCAGAATGAGATAGGGCTTCCTGAGTTTCTTTGCATGCAATACTTACAGGGTTTCATTATTTGGTTTCCTTGCTGTGCTTTCACATTGTTTAGAAAAGTTTTCAAAAATGGAAAATGAAAAATTCTGCCTGAAAGAGAAGAGGTGGAAAAAAAATACCAGTTGAGCTTTTGGTCTTCAAACTAAATCTGATCATGTCTATTTATGCTTTGTTCATCTAAATTCCTTGCCGATTATACCAGCTTCATGTTCTGCACTATTGTCCTAGCTGAAACGCTTCCTGGGGAGAGAGCAGAGGCTTCTGAATTGTCATTAGAGTGCCTCCAGCTTTGATAAAATGCTTGAATGCTAAGTGTTTCGTGTGGGCTCTAGAGAGGAAAAAACTTAAAAATTTGTCAGATTGAATCACAGTTTTTTCAATGCTCATTAAAAGCTGCCTTTATGGCATATTAAGGTTAGCTTCTCGCCACCCTCCTCACTGCATTGGCCTCGATGAACAAATAACCCTTCAGAGTTCATGGCTTTGAACTGTAACTGGGAATCTCATTTATAAGAATTTGAAGATACTGGACCTGACATTATGTGAATTTTCTGCTCCCCCCTCCCCCCAGGAGTATATGTGGGTGCTTCTTTTTCCTTCGTTTTTCTCTTTTAGCAGTTTAGCTAATAGAAGGGAGAGAGGGTGGAGGCAAAGAATTAAACAAGGCATATATGCTTATATTCTTGAAATGAAACCAAAGGGAGGAACAAAGGAAAAGTTGAGGAAGAAATAGAAGAAAGGACAACAGGCTGTGAGAACTTCAATCTTCCCTAAGGAGGAAAGAGATATGAGGCAATCTGAACTAGGCATTTCTATACACTATCCTTCCCAATATTAACAAAAGAGTTAGTTTCTTTTAGGAATGACTGTATACAAGCAGGAAAATGGAGAATATATCTGAACTATTTGACCCACTGGACTCATTTTAAATAATCAGCTTGTTATTTGGGGTGAGGATTATACACCCTGAAATTTAAATAAAATCGTGTGTGTGTGTGTGTGTGTGTGTGTGTGTGTGTGTGCGCGCGCGTGAGCGCGGTGTGCTAGCTCTAATCTGACACGAAGAGGTTCTGTGTGTACCAGTCTTCAGTTAACATGACATGTGGTTGTTCTTGTCCTTCAGATAATAGCAGTGGGTTTCGTCTATCTTTTTTGAAATTTTAATCATAGATACCAAGGAAGTTTTTGGGGCCCTTTGCCCAGGCAGCTGTGAGCATTATCCAGACTTAGCAGCTGCAGGGCAGAGGGTGACTCAGAGATTGCACAAACATCCACTGGCCCAGCTTCAGGCTCTGCATCCTCACTAGCATCCAAGGTTTCGAGCTTTAGGGACACAGAAGGAGTCAGTTAATCCCACTCAAGACAACCCCTGTGTGACTACATTCCCATTGTACTTCGATACTGGTCCACAATTGCATAATCCACTCCCCCTTTTTATACCCAGAAGTCTACTGGAATAAAAAAAACAACAACCCTGAACTAAAGTTCGTGCATGCCAGTAATTTCAGGAAGGTTGTGACCTCTTTGCCACAAAAGTGGTGTTCAGAGTCAGCTTTATCATAAACCACTGTCTGTACTGTCTCCTAGTTGGTCTCTCACCAGCTTTGCTCACTTCCAACCCATCCTCCATCCTCCTGCCAGAGTGATATTTGATAAAAGGAAGTCTGAGTAATGTTGCTTTAAATTTTCAGTGGTTCCCCATCCTCTAAACAACTTGGCCTGGCACTCAGAGCCTGTCATGGCCCACCTCTCCCTCATCTCCTCACTCACCTTCCTCTGTGTACCCAGAAGTCTTCCTGTCCCAGTTTTTCTGAATGACTTTCATCCTACTGTCTTTTGCCTTTGTGCCTTCACAGGAACTGTTTTGTCTTTGTGGCATGCTTTCCCCCATACCTGTCTAGCCAACTTCTACCTGTTTTTCAAGGCTCAGCAGAAGTCACTTCCTCAGGAAGCCTGGCATGAGCCCTTCTTTTCTTTGTGCACCCAGAGCCCTCTCAAACACACAACCAACCAGGGAACAAAGCAGACTAAAAAAATAGGCAAGAAAACATCAGAGCGTGTCACATGTGAAAAGTTAAGTATTGCTTTGCTTTACTTCAGTTACATATGTGATGTGCACTGGGTTACAATGTAAAAATGTAAACAAAGGTATTTACTATGCATCTCAGTAAAAAAAAAAAGGTCTGGAAAACTGCTTTAAGGAAAGAATGAAATTCTGCACACCCTGTCATTCCATTCTGCATCGAATTGAGTCAGCTGAAGTAGTAAGATGTCCCTCACTGGACACAAACCAGCCAGGAGTTTGTGCCCTTTTGTTCCCTAAGCTGGTCCTTAGGGAGCTAGGATTCTTTTTGGAAACAGAAGATGGTCTGCTGCTGTGAGAGAAATAACTTAAAAACCTTCTGTAGGGATTTTGTCTATCTTTTATTAAAGATTAAGACATTAGGTAAAATTTATCCTCTTGAGGCTACTTCCCCACCTCTTAAGGAATTACTGGCTCTGATAAGGATTAGAGCTAATTGATCTTCGAAATGCCGTAATGTATCCATTTTGCAGCTGCTATGATAGCCTAATAATTTAAGGCTATAATTCAATTAACTCAGAATAGGGTTCAGAAGTCTCTAGCTGCAGGGTGAAGTGACTCTTTGGAATCGGTTTTCAGGAGGAAGCAGGATGGTTCATTTTCTTCTTGTCTATCTGAAAATGGCCTAGAAGGCAGGGAGTGCAAGGGCAGGGAGCCCTCCACCAGTTGCGTTTTGATGTTTTAGCTGCTGCCACAGCTTGGCAGGCTTTACTTATTGTTTTTTACTTACTCTTTTGTTGGCAAGTTTCTAAAAGCACAGCAGTGGCTGGGGTAAGTCAATACAGCATCCAGGAGATTGGTAAATTTTTCTCTTGATGGCAATTTTTTTAGAGAATAGGATGAGGTGGCAATTAGCGTCTGAATGGACTCCAGCCCATAGCTAGGCAGGGCCTGCAGTTGGGTGGAAGAAATATCCCTGAACAATAAAAGGGAGAAAGGCTTTTTATTTATTTATATTATACATTTGATTCATTGAAACTTCCTCTGAACAATAGCATCATTCTAGATTGTGAGGAATGTTTTCTCTGTCTCGCCTTCCCCTAATTTTCCATTTCAGTTACTCTCATTAAGATCTAAATTCAAAAAAGCTATGCTGTGTTTTTTTCTTATGCACCCCATTATTCTTGTCAAGGTTGAGTATAACTCCTTGTACCTGTCATGCATTCATTAGCATTTCTCCATCTCTCCCCCGCCTCTACCTCTCTCCACTTAGCAAAAGTGAAACAACTACCTGCTTTATGAGACAGTAGGCACACGCGGTGACACCAGCTTTTGTGCTCTACCCCAGGGGAAATATTCAGGGCTTCAGATGCCTTGGTCTCTGATTGATCAAGCCCTGCAGGGTAGGTTTTCATGAAGCACAGGCTGGCTACGCTATTCATAGCTGCTGTGTGGCGTGAGCCATCATCTACCTGGGAAGCAGAATGCACGTCCTCTAAAGGCAACCTGGCTTTATCAGTCCAAAGCAAGCGAACTGGCCATGTGGGCAGAGCTGTGCGGAGAGCTCAGGCTTTGTAAACAAGGTTCTGAACTCCTCAGTTTTTCTAGACGAGGCAATGTCCAAGAAAACTCTGAACAAGTTAAATGTGAGGAGGAAGAGCAGTCAGTGGAAATTTAAAAACTCTGCCCATCTTCTAAGAGGCTGCTGCTGATGCCCCATGAAACTCTTCCAGCAGCACAGCCACCACCCGCCCCCCACCCCCAACCCACCCAGCAAACTTCCCCAATACATGGGAGGGGATCAATAGGTGATGGATAGACAGATGAACTTGACAACAGGGAATGATGTCTAGTGTTGGCCTTGGTGGAACAATCAAGGCAGGAGATCTGCCCCAGGGACTGCAGACTTTTCCTGCTTTTGTGTCCTTATCAGTTTAGGTACCAGTGTTCTCATTCTGCTTTATAGAGTTATTATCTCAGATGTGTTAGGGATTGAGCACACGACTCTGCAGGCCTGGTTGTGGTGGTGGTGGTGGTGGTGGTGTGTGTGTTGGGGGGAATATATTTTAACTTGGGATTCTAGAAATGACAAGGACTCATTACAAAGGAGTGTATCTCTGATAATAGATTTTCAGTCTCAGTGACAGAGTTGTAGGGAAAATATTCTGGGGGCGCGGGTGGAAGGAATTCATATAGACACCACTTAAATCCACAGGCAAAATGATAGTAGCTGCTTGGGAAGTAAGAGATGTGTCTGGTCCCACTGTTCTGAAGAAGACCAGGTGCCTGCAGTGCTCACAGTCCTTTCAAAGTAGGCCGACCAAGCAGCTCTTCAAGCAAACACTGTCATGCAGGGTGCCCTGTGCCTGACCCAGAGGCAATTCCCTTCAGCTGTTCAATGGCCAGGTTGGCGGCCAACCTGCTGTAAGAGCTCTGCTCACAGGATGTGCTAGATTGGGAGTCATCAACCAACCTGTCAGAGTCTGAGTCTGGTATATGTTAAATATAAGGTATATTGAAGGGGACCCCTTAGGATAGGATGGCAGAAGCTGAGAGAGAGCAGAGAAGGAAGTAGGCAGGAGCCATGAGGTAGTGGGAACCATAAGGAAGCATAAGTCATAAGTAAGCGTGAGGCCGAGTGGAGAGTAGAGAGTGTTAGGATTGACAGGGGGCAGAAGTGAGGAAGAAAAGAGAATCAGAATGGATGGTGGTAGAAGCTGGGAAGTAGATGAAGTCAGGAGTGAATGGCGTGAGGGGTAGGCACTAGTACAGGTGGGGGTTGATAGTGGTAGGGGTAGGAAGTAGACAGAGGCAAGAATTGATAGTGAATAGGAGAGTTAGGGAGCAGATGGTCAGGAGTTAGTGGCAGGGCTAAGAAGTTTGGAGTTTATAATGGTGGGAGGTAGAACGTAGAATCATGAGTTGATACTGGCAGGAGCTAGGATAAAAAGATTAATTGGGTAAGTTCATTTCTTCCCCTGCTTAAAACCTGAGAGCCTCTTCATCTCACACAGAGAACAGGCAAATCCTTCTAATGGTCACAAGACCCTCCGTGACGTGGCTCCCTGCCACTTGTCTGTCCACATGTTTAAGGACTGTCCTCTTTGCTCACTCTGCCACACCAGCCTTCTTTCTCCTCTTCAAATACACAAGGCGGGTTCCTGCCTCAGGGCCTTTGCTTTTGCTGTTCCTTCTGCCTGGAATGCTCTTCCTGCTGAAATCCACATAACTCGCTCTCTTACTTCTTTCAGGTATTTGCTTAAATGACAACATTTTAGAATATTCTTTCCTGACCACCCTCTTTAAAATGGCAACTCCCCTTCCCAACCCCCTTCCTCCAACTGTATCTTCTCCACAACCAACACCATCTTGCACATTGCATATTTTATTTACTTATTTGGTCCTGTCTGTGTTCCCCCATGCTTCTGCTCACTGTCTTTCTAGAGCTTTTCTCATTTTCTCTTGTTTATTGCTTTGCTTGTTAGTTTCTATTTGCCCTATGTGTCTTCAGTTCCTTTAAGGGCAAGGAGCAGAGCTGGTTTGCTCACCAGCCTCTCCAGCATGGTGCCTGGCAGACAGGACGTGTCAGCCCATGCTTGTTGGATGCATGATAACAGTGTACTAGACTAGCGAGTAATGGACTGGCACGAGGGGTGACGAGACACCCTGCGTTAGAGCTTCAGTGTCTGGACCTGTTGCATTTCTCCCTGAAACCTGACCACAGCAGAGGTTGTTTGCTGTAGGATGTTTCCTGCTTTCCAAGGCTTTGCCAGGAGACAGCTGATCCCATTTCCTGTTCCTCTTAATTTTCCCACGTGTCCTCACACTAAACCCCTGTAACTAAGGGAACTTGGCTCCACTCCCTGCACCCTCAGAGAGCCTGACACACAGAACATCCGCCTTGTCCAGCAGGTGTCAGGGCGAGTCAGACCTCTAGCCCAAGATCGCCAGGAGTAGATGCCAGGTGGGGAGCCACCCTTTGCCGGCTCACGAGGAGGCCTCCATATTTAGTGTTATGAGTTGAATTATGTTCTCCCAGCTTCATACATTGAAGTTCTGACCCTCAGTACCTCAGAATGTGACCTTATTTGGAAATAGGGTCTTTATAGAGGTAAGCAAATTAAAGTGAGCTCATTAGGATGGACCCTAATCTAGTATGACTGGTAACCTTATAAAAAGAGGGAACACGGGAGCCAGACGGGCAGGCACAGAGTGCCATGTAGAGATTGGAATTACACTGCCATGACAGAAGGAAGTACCAGCAGTGAGAAGAGAGGCCTGGAACAGTCCCTCCCTGCTGCCCTCAGAAGGAACCAGCCCTACTGTCCCCTTATTTCAGACTTCTGGCCTCCAGAGCTGGGAGACAATACATTTCCAATGTTTAAGCCATGCAATTGGTGGTGCTTTGTTACAGCAGCCCTTTCACATGTAGAGGCTGATGCCCCACAAATCAGGTTGGGGACAACGTGGCTAGACACCCTAAGCAGGCCTGTTGGGGTGCACTGGGTGGGTGGGGAGGCAGCACCACTGTACTCACAAGATGTTGGGCCCTGTGGCCCCCAGGAAGGCTCCATGGTGCATCTTCTTCAGGTGTGCGTTTCCCTTCAGCTCCCTGTGGGGAAGGGCAGTGTCCTTAGTGGAGTCTGCACCTCCTGGGTAACCTGTCACAGCTGTGTACACTCATGCTTGGGCTAGCCTGTGCATGGTGCTCAGGGTTGAAGGGTACATGCGGCACTGTAGGTGAAGTGGGAGAAAGACATGCTAGTCTTGGCAAAATTGTGAAATTGTGTATTTGGCCCCACCTTTCCTTTGTGATTTCCCTACTGGCTGGAACCTTTTGTCCTGCAACTTAAAGAGCTCGCCCCTTCTGCCCTGGGGTTATGGGCGATTACTGTCACAGCTGGGAGGAGGAGGGTGCTGCTCCAGTGTTCAGGGCTGGAGGGTGAAGTGCAGCCTGCCCTGGATCAAGGCTCTCAGTTGTCCTGACCTTGGAGGTCTCAGAATTTACTAGTGATATACTGAGGTTTGCAAATACTTTCCTTAAAAAGAAAAAGTAGGGTTCATTCAATGTCACCCCTTTTATCATGTTAATTGCACTTTTTTTTTAAATGTGTATTTGTAAGGGGGTGAGAAAGGATGGAAGTACAGGCTGTGGAGAAAATTGTCCCATTACCTGGGAGCCCTGCTGGTGTGTGCTGTGTATGTGATCATAACCAGGTGTGCATGTTATGGAAACAAAAGATTCAGGGCCACTGCTCTTGCCTGTGGCAGAAGCCCAGAGCTGCTAAGGCGGAGGCTACCTGAGGGCTTCTGTTCCCTTTAACTGAAAGCAGCTCAGCGTGAACTCTCACAGATACTCCAGGCTGGCCCTGCAGAGTAGCCTCCTGTCTGGGCCCTGAGGCTGGGCTCCAAGCACAGACCCTTCTCTGTGTGCACCAAGGAGCTGTGAGAGGAGTCCCTGGGCTCAGTCTTGCCAGCCTTCTTTTCAGCACTTTCTTCCTATAAGAGAAGGGTGGGGACTCAAAGAATATTCTGGAATCCCTGGGCAGTGGGCACAGTAGACGTCCACTGTTGGTGTGGTGATTTCGAGCATGGGAACAGGATTCTTCTGCATCGTGTTACAGTGTTACATGGCAGAACAGATGCACCAACACCAGCCTCTCCCCTGCAGGATGGCTAGGTAATTACCTGGCACATCTCATAGTGTTCCATCTTCTCCAGCGTCTGCGCATGTCTCCATGCAAGAGCCCCTGCATCTTCCTTCCTGGGTAGCTGTTTTCCACGTGCTTCTACTAAGCGTTCTCCTTGGAATCCCTCAGCCCTTTCATCAGAAAGCACCTGTCAGTCCCACATCACCCCCTTCCCTGGGTATATTTCCACTTTCAAAAGATGAGGTTGTCAGAGTCAGTTGCTGTTTAAAATCTAAATCAAAAGACGCTTTCCTTCCTGAACCTCCATGGTTGTTCCTCCTGATTTGGTTTGTTTTAATTATGTTCAGTTCTGGTCACAAATTGTTGAAACTGAGCTCTGTGAGCAAATAATCCTCATGTCAGCCAGGTCCAATTAATTTTTTCAAATTTCATGACAGCATCTTGCATGTTTCATTAAAATTCAGATCTTTCTGTGTACTGATAACTGCATTGTGTAACTTGGTCAAAGGTAAATCAAATTCAGCGACCACATTTTTCTGGAGGGCACTTTTGGGAACTCTCCCAGGTAACCTGGTCCTCCCATTGTGAGAAGCATAGGCAGCATGGCCTTTTGAAGCAGAGTGGGGAACCCCCAACTCAACCCAAAACTTTCCTAACATGGTGCTATGGGAATGATGTGGCCTGACTCTTGGACCCTTGGAGGTGTCTGAGGACAACCATCCAATACTGCCCCTCTCCACCCTGTCCTGCCTTAGTAAGTAGAGTGCTTGAGAACTTGACAGAGCTTTGGTGTCATTCTGAACACCTTTGGACAGGCCTATTAATGGGGAAGGTGTCAGACCCTGGGCTGAATGTAGAGTTTGAAACTTTTTCTTAACAGTTTTGAAACTCCTCCTCCTTCTGTGCTTAAATCTTTCAATGGGTCTTCTTATTCTTAGAAGAGAATTCAGACTTCTCTCCATAGCCCCTCAGTTCTGCATGATTTGCTCCTACTTTATCTCCAGGTTTATCCCACACCAGTCTTCCCCTTGCAGATGACCCTCCAACCTCACCAGCCTCCTCGAATTTCCTGGAGCTTAGAAATTTCGTTTCTTTCCCAACTCAGGACCTTTGCATATGCTGCTTCTTTCTGTAACACACTTCCCTTGCTATTGCCATGGTGGACTCCTTGCCATCTTTTAGGCTCAGCCTAAATATCATATTCTCAGTGAGGCTATCACCTAGCCTAAAGTCAGTCGCCCCTCTGTACTCTCGCAGATCTCAGCAATAGGTTATTTTCTTCATAGTACAAATCACTACCTGCAAGAAATTAACTTACCCCCTTTTTGTCTGTGCCTTATGCTAGAACAGAAACTTCAGGAGGACAGGGAGTGTTTCTACTCTACCATGTGATCCAGCACTTAACAAAGTGCCTAATATATTGGTGATGCTTAATAAATGCTTTTTGAATGAATAAATGAATGATATTGATTTCTGTTCTTGCTTTCCTCTTTCTCCCAACGATGAGGTATGGGGGATTCAGAACCTTGAGTAGTTGTATTATTCGAAGTTCACACGAATTCTGGCATCTCTGAAGCAGCGGAGACTGTTGACCAAGGCCCTCCTTCCTGAAGTCCTATTTTCCCTGACCTCCCAAGGTCTACTCCACTGGTTTCCTTACACCTGGTTGCTTTTGCTTTGGCCTCTCTTCCTCATGTCTTGTTCCCCCAGTTTTATATTCAGTCCTCTTATTTTCCCCCTTGTGCAGGTGACCTCAGCCACAAAGGACTTTAGCTGCCCCCTCTCTTCAGATAACCCTGATGTCTGTGTGTCTAGCTCTGAGCTACCCTTTCCAACCCTCTGTCCTCCCTGCTAACAGATGACCCTCTAGGTTCTCATTTCCTACTGAACAGAGTCCAAATTCTTTACTCTGGCATCTAAGACACTTCCTGCTGTGCCCACCCACAACTAGAACTTTCTAAAAGCTATATTTGCTGGTCTATGAAAACATCTCTTGCTTCCTCTCCTGGGCCATTCTTTTTGTTATCCTCGGCCTGGAATGCATTTTCCTTCTGTCTTTGCCTCTCTCGGGCCCAGCTCAAAGTCTACCTCTCTCGTGAAGCTTTCTCTGGTTTCCTTCTCCCTGTCTTCTGTTTCAGTTACTACTTAGTGTACAGTTTGCATACCATTTGGAGATGCCTCTTTCTAGGCTGTAGGCTCTGTCAAGGCAAACACCAGGTTTATTCATGCTCATTTCCTCTAAAAATATAGCATGTTCCCTTCAACACAGCTGATGCTTGGCACACACTTGTTGAGTGAATAATGGAATGAGGCATCTGAGAGCACTGTGCCAAGAGAGGATAGGCCTCTGATTTAAATTTGGCAGAAAGAGATTCAGTTGGCTGGAGTGGACCCTTCATTAAATTCAAGTCAAGAAGAAAATGATGGGAAATTTACTCCATGATAGGAAGGACAACTTTTAAAAAGCTACTGTTTCTTGAGCACTTAGTATGTGCCAGACCTATGCTAAAAGCATAAAAATTTAATCTTATTTAATTATCATTTACTCATTGATAATTATGTGATGTAATAAATAATAATTGAGCACCTACTCTGTGCTAGGCACTGTTTTAAGTACTGAGGGTACAAAATAGACCTTTTCATTTTCAGGGGTGGGTATCCTCAAAACAAGCCTATTAGTGGCTCCATTTTATGGATGAGAACACTGTGTCTTAAATAGGTTGAGTAACTTCTCCAAGGTAGCTGATAAATAGTGGGATCGGATAGAGTCCAGTCAGTGACGCTTAGGTCTGTTCTCTTAGCCACCAAGTTATGTGACATGGTATCTACATAAGAGGGTCTTTGGTTAATATATATAATTAAAGTAAATATATTATGTAGACTTATGCTCCTCAACTTCAGACTGGCAGCATCAGCATCTCCTGAGAGCTTGTTAAAATTGCAAATTCTTAGTCTCTATCCTAGAACCACTGAATTAAAGGTCTCTGGGAATCAGGCTCAGGAATCTGTGTTTTAACAATTCCCACATTATTCTTATGTTTGTTAAAGTTTGACAAGCACTGGTATAGACCATACTTTATATGATCGACTTATTAAAAAAGGCTTTTTGTTTATTTTTCTTAATTTTGACTTCAGTTGAGGTTTTCATGTGCTCTTAGTTTTTATTATACACAGCTGTAGTGCGATCATCAGTCACCTTGTCCCTGTTAGGGTTCTATTAGAGTGGTTCAGCTTTGCGCATGAACCACTCTAATGGAAAAGGAGCCTTACAAAGAAAGAGGTTGAGAACAATGAAGGAACCAGTTGGTTGGGATGCTCCCCTTGATTTAAAAGCTATTAACACTGGGGCCAGGCCTGGTGTGGCTCAGCGGTTGAGCATCGACCTAGGAACCAAGAGGTCACCGTTTCAATTCCTGGTCAGGGCATATGCCTGGGTTGTGGTCTCAATCCCCAGTGGGGGCGTGCAGGAGGCAGCTAGTCAATGATTCTTTCTCATCATTGGTGTTTCTATCTCTCTCTCCCTTTCCATTCCTCTATGAAATCAATAAAAATAAATAAAAATTAAAAAATAAAATAAAAGCTGTTAACACTTGGGACTCAAGTAGGGTGTGGTGAATATTCTTGGCTCCCTCACCTGGTGGAAAATGAGCAGCCTATTCCCTCCCCTCGCCCGCCTCCCACCCCCAGCAGTAGGGAGATGGGACTCTGAGTGGGTCTGTTGTGGCTGATTAGCTGGTAAATGGAGTTACCCGATTTCTCTGCAGTGGGGCCAGTGGGAAGAATTTCTTTGCTGAAATCATGCTGCCTCTAACACACCCTCAACCTGAGCACGGGGGCTAAGAGGGAGGCTGTGAGATGGCGGCGCCTAAAGTAGGGTGTTGAATATTTCAGCAAGCTGTCAACTTCAATGTATTCCGACTGCATCTATCTTTGAAATCAGGGTGCTCTGGGGTTTCCAGCCAGCCAGTTGCCTAGTAACATGCATGAAACACTGAGGACTAGCCACTTGAAAGTTTATTTTTGTCCTGAGTTAGTTGCTGAAGATTGAATGTGGTCTGGTAGCCAGAGTAATATATCATTTTTATTCATGAGCTGGGGAAATGAGCGTACTTACAGGGAAATCAGCGTCGTCCCATTGAACGCATGACTTCGTATTTCTTCAAACCCATTTCCATACAGTTTGCTGAAGAGGGAAGAGAGAGGGTTTAGGATAGAAAGAAACAGTTTGGAATCACACATCCTTCCTCCTGTGATGTTTATTGCTAAGATAATTATTGGCATTCACATGTCTTAGCTGTGTTTCACTAACATTTTAGATTCTAAGGTCCTGGTAAAATGAAGTTTTGTGGGGTTTTTTTGCTCCAGTTTGCCTCTACCTCCACCATTACAATCTTCACCACCACCAGTTTTAAATGTTTATTAAGTATCAGATACTTAGCCAGCCATTGTATGTATAGCATATGATTTAATCTTCATCATCATTTCCATTATCCTGATGTGAAACCTAAGCCTAGTGTTGTTGTGCAGCTTGCAGAAGATCAAAGAAAGCAGTGGCAGAAGTGGGATTTGAGGCCAGACCTGTCTGACTAACACTCAAGTCTTGCCTGCGGTTGTTCAGGCCTGTGTGTACACCCGGGCTTTCTGGGTTGCTGAAAGTTAAGGGCAGAGGAAGACTCCCGTGCTGAGTGAGCTATCCCTTTTCTTGGACGAGTGTAAGTTTTGGTACCATATTTGGCTCCACAACCAAGAAGATTTCAATGTCTGTAAACAGTTCTTTAAGACTCATTATTGGATAATGAAATCAATATAGTTGGGTGCAATCAGCATTTAAAAAATAAAATAGAAGTGATTAGAACAGAATGGATGCAATTAGGGTAGTGTTGTTTATGAAATTTTGTTCCATAATTTTTGTATGTTATATACATATAAATATACATACACACACACGCACACATACATACATGTCTGTCCAGAATAAGACACCGGAGGCTTTTTAGAACACAGGTCAATGCTGGGGAATGCTGGAGTCAGAAGGGAACTTGAAAAGAATCAAGTGGCATCCCTTCATTTAGCGAAGAAGGAAATAAGATCAGAGAGGAAAGTGACTTGTCTAAAGCCCACAGGAGGCAAAAATGGGACCAGAAAACACTTTGTGGCTCCTTCTAGCACATCAGTTTTGCTGGTTGTTTTACTTTTCTTCCCTGAGATGACCCCCTCTCCCTCTTCCTGCAGGCTGTGTTTGATTTGCAGGGTCACCTTTCCTGGCTGCCCTATTTAACTACCATCCTCCCCTCCTCCAGCATCTCAGCATTCCCTATCCCCCTTCTCTGATTTGTTTTTCCTCTGTTGCTTTACCACCGTCTGACCCATAGTTATGTTATACTTGTTCATTATCTATGCCCCCCCTGCCCCTAGCAGAATATAAATTCTTCTGCTCTCTGCAGAATCCTCTGCATCTAGAACAGTGGCTGGCACCTGGGATGAGTACAGTAAGTATATGTTAAGTGAATTGGATTAACAAGTGGGTCTATGGAAGATGAATTTTTACTACAAATTATAGTCCAATGAGCTTAAGTAGAAATATTGGTGTAAGTTCTTCATGAGCAATGATGGAAGACTCAGGTGAGAAAGGGCTGTGGTAAAACATAAAATTAAACTCCTGTGTCTGGCAGGGTCCTATCTTCCCTCTACAGGGCTGCTGCAGCTGCACGGCCATGTCAGGAATAGGCTGCGGGATGTGATGTGAGAAAGGGTTGAGACATATTCTCCACCTGCTCTCACCCCACATGCCTGTCACCTGAAAGCACTTTTATCTTGGTATATGTATATGTATATGTATATGTATGTAGTGTTTATGTGTGTAATATGTATGTATTTTTTTGTGTGTGTGGTTTCCATCAGCCACAGCACACCAGACACAAATCAGCATATAAATATATAGAAGTGGGACTCATGTTGAAGCATGATATTTGAACACTGAAATTTAGAAAATACAGTGGTTATGAAATAATTCGTAAAGTCTTCTTACTAGATTGAGTTCAAAGAGAACAAGGGAGGATACGAATTCATTCCACAAAACCCTCAGGCCTCTCATGCTGCCTGTTACCTAGCAGGGGCTCGGTCATCAGGCTGGGTAGAGCAGAGGCCCTGTCCCACCGCAGCCTCCCTGGCTTCCCCTGCTCTCCTGTGCTTCCTTCTGGGAGTCTTCTGAGTTTAAGGCTGCATGTGCTAGCTTTTAACCATATTCTGTAATCAATTATTGGATGCCATTTTTTCATTAATTTTCCCTCTCCATTTGAATTGTAGAATCTGAGGGGATAGGAACTTGGTTTATATTTGTTGTCTTGTAAAATCAAAAACAACCTTCTTGCCTCCTTAGCACTTACTCCCACTGGCTTTTTTTTAAGTTTTACACTAAGAATATTATTCTTTAGTAGTATCTTGTCATTTGGCAGTATCTTGTTATTTATAGCAGTTTCTATTAGATGAATGAATCCTACCTGTCTTTTCTCTGAACTTTTTTGAAATTGAATTTCTTAGAGGCTAGGTCAGTGTTTATCAAAGCATTCTCCTCCATCCACTGAATCAGAATCACGTACGGAATCAGACTCTGGTAGTGGCACCCAGGAGCATGTGCTTTTATAGCAAGCTCTCCCAGTGAGCCCGGGCATGCCACTTTGGGACCCATTGCCCTAGGGCAGTGGTCAGCAAACTCATTAGTCAACAGAGCCAAATATCAACAGTACAACGATTGAAATTTCTTTTGAGAGCCAAATTTTTTAAACTTAAACTATATAGGTAGGTGCATTGTTATTAACTTAATTAGGGTACTCCTAAGGCTTAGGAAGAGCCACACTCAAGGGGCCAAAGAGCTGCATGTGGCTCGTGAGCCACAGTTTGCCGACCACGGCCCTAGGGCATGTCATAGGACCATACAGTTCTCATCATTTCCATAGTGCACACCAGATGGTCTGTTGGTCAGAACTGAGTCCAGAGACTAGTCCCCTTATTAATTTCTCTGCCTTGTACGTGATGAAGCTACATGTGTAGTGGACCAAGAAGAAGTAGCCCCTACTTTGATTTTGGCAAAGCAAAGCTGCCAGCAGTTGTCTGGATGCCATTCCCCATCACTGCTAGGTGCTGGCTTGATGATCCTAGTTTTGATACATATTGGGATTTTGTACCTTTTTTTTTTTTTGGTGGGGCTTATAATGCTCTAAGTTAAGTCTGCAAGCCCTGAGCCCAACTGCCTGGGCTTGAATCCAAGTCTACTGCTTATGAGCTGAATTACTTTGGGCAAGTTACTTAACCTCTCTGGTCTCAATTTCCTAATCTGAAAATAGGGGTGATAATAATAGTATTGATCTCAAAGGCTATTGTGAGGATTGAAAGAGTAAACATGTTAAACACTTAGAAATGATTGTTTATTGGAACACAGTAAATACTTAATGTGTTGTTCCTATCATTCATATATTCAACAGTGGCCTCCAGCTCTCCTACCAGAACTGAGGGAAATGGTCTTCTTTCCATGTGCTGGGCAGAATTTTCATGAAATGCAGCCACCTGTTCAAATGAACTCCACTGGGGTAGAGACCTCTCTGTTCCTGGGTGGAGCGGGTCAGTTCAGTGGCCTGGGCTGCCCCAAATGTCCTCACTCTCTGAAAGCCCTCAACCACCTTTCGCCTGTGTTGGCATCATTGACATTTTTGCAATTGGACATTTTTCATGTCTTTTTTTGAATAGCCTGGGTCCTGCTTGTGCCAATATTGCAAAGAACATGGCTCATTGTTTCCTTTTCAACTGCTGCTCTTTGTCTCTGTTCTTACCAGACTCACACAATAGAATGCACTGCATTGTTTTGATTAAAGGACTGGCTTCCTTACTCTGGAGAAATTACAAATGCGAGTGGGAGACCTCATGTTGTCAGGCCTGCACAATGCTTTGTGCCCATTCAAACATCTGGAGAGTCACTTCAAATAACTTTTTTCCAAAACATCATGGTGTCAGAATTAAATGAGAAAGGCTTCCTTTGCCTTGAGGATGCTGTCACAGGCTGGGAAATGAATTTTCCTCCTCCTCTCCTCTATTATGATAGCTGCACCTTACTTTAAAGCATTGTCTAGGTTCTCTATTCAAATGTCAGTACTTGTGATCAAACAGAGAGAATAGTACCTTTTTATTCAAAATAAGACTCAGGCTTTAGAACTTAACCACAAATGACACTTTAATTCTGAATGCTGCCTTATAGCAAACTCCAGATATTTCTTGGACTATAAAAGCATTTCTTAGGTTATATTAATGTTATACTACAGTTCCCTCTTGGATCATGTACTCACCTAGTTTTGGATGATTTCAAAGAAGAAAGCTTAACTTATGTTTACAGACTCTCAGGGACTCAAAAGACCCAATTGCTGAAGAGCAAAACATACTATTTTAGAATATATGTCCTATGATGGTATATCTATCAACAAATTTTTATCAAACAACTATAGAAACACCATCTCAAAGAATAGGGATCCTAAGTTTGCTACTGTCTTCTCCATGTGCTACTTTGCTGAAGTCCTTTTACTTAGGAATAATTCCTCATGCATAAAGACACTTGTGTGCTGGATTCCCTGGCAGTGTTTGTAGGGATAATTATCACTGGTCTCTACTGTCTGCTGCCAGGACCCTAGTTTTGAATGTTCATCAGAACTCCCCCATTCCTGTGGGGCTCGCAGCCTCTATGGCATGGGGTCCCTCTCTCTGATTTGGTCATGCCTCCTGCCTTTCAGCAGGCCTGGAGTTCTATTTTTATATATAAATATGTTTTTATTGATTTCAGAGAGAAGGGAGAAGGAGAGAGGGATAGAAACATCAATGATGAGAGAGAATCATTGACTGGCTGCCTCCTGCATGCCCCCTACTGGGGATTGAGCCCACAACCTGAGCATGTACCCTGACTGGGAATCAAACCGTGACCTCCTGCATGGGTCTACGCTCAATCACTGAACCACACCGGCCAGGCAGCACTAGCGTTCTTATATTTCCTCACATCTCACCAAGTTCATGTCAACTTACATGACTTTATCATATGTAACAAAAAAGGTGATAGGCATCCAAAAATGATAACAATGGATTATAATATAGTGAATAAAATGTTTTTAAAATCCACACTCCACAGTGATACTTAAAAAGAGAGAATGAAAGAGAGAGAGAGAGAGAGAGAGAGAGAGAGGAGAGAGAAGGAAAGGGAGAAAAAGGAAACCTCTTTCTTTCTTTTTTTAACAGAAGAGTGCTGACTAACAAATGTAGAGGCATGGTAGACTTTCCTATGTATTAACTGAATAATCAACAGATGCTGAAACCATTGGACAAAGGTTGTTGGCTACAGGATAGTCACACAAACTCAAATTATCCCACCATGATTTAGTTATTAATGACAAAGGGAAATATGCACCCTTACAATGAAGAGATCAGTCACTACCTTAACCGAATGGCTAAGGAGTGGGACAGAGGGATGTGCTGTTCCTCCTGGTTTGATGCATTGGGAGAGATAACATCTCCTTTGTTGTGTTCTTGCAGAAACATTGACCTGAATCTAGTTATGACAGTATAGACAAATGAATCCAGACATTGTCATCCAGAACAGAGGAAGGAAGAGGGGCAGTTTTTTGCAGGATGGGGTGGAAGGTGATGTTGGGAGGACTAGGGACATAATAGCAAAAATGCAATGCATAAACTTTGATTAGATTCCAAGTTTAAAAAATCTATAAACATATTTTCATTTGAATATGGATTATAGGTTGGATAATGCCATTAAATTCATGTTGATTTTCTTAGCTATAGTTATGTGGAATTTCCCTATTTTTGGGAGATATGTGCTGAAGTATTTAGATATGAGGTGTCATGATGTCTGTAAACTTTTTTGGATGGTTTGGCCAAAGGGAAATGTATTGTATATAGTTACATATATAGAAATGGAGTAGGCATGCGAGCTGGAAATAGTAGCTGAATCTAGGTAAAGTATATAGGGAGTTCATAGTACTATCTGTTCCACTTGTCAGTGGGGAGACAGAGAGAGTGACTCCAATTACCAGTTTAAAATTTCAAAATAAAAATATTTAAAATGAGATGATGCAACAGTGTTTGAAGGGTGGTCTAAACAACTGGCTTGCTGAGTGTTAGTTTTTAATTGTGACAGTGCAGTGCAGACAATACAGTGTGACTGACTTTATACAAGGAGGTATTAATAATCCCATTGGAAAGACAGAGACAGAGTTATGTTGAGGTGGTGTGACTTGACTAAGGCTGGTTACATGCAGAGCCAGGACTAGAACACAGGCTTTCTATTTCAGTGCCAAGCAGTCTCTCGACTGTGGCTTGTCACAGGTGCAACCTGAAATCTTGTCATTCTTTGCCAGGCATCTTTTCTCTGAATTAGTCTTAGAGAATTAGTTGCTGTGACCTTTCCTTCTCTTTGTGGAGTTCTGATATGAATCAAGGTTGTCACATTTTTGAGACTTGCATGACCAGTGATCTAGAATATTTTAGAGGTGGCGAAGCCAAATCCTGCTTACCTAGGGGGGACATTTCAAAGTGGCATCTGGAGGAGATTTAATGAAAAGCCAAAGGGCCATAAAGGAACATAAGAGTATAATGCATGGCTTTAGCATTAGCCCCACTGAGCTTCTCCAGCATCAGGTGAAGTGTTTTGTTTTTATTAAATGAGCTCACAGTTGGTACAGATTTAGGTGGGGGGAGGCAGGAAGGTTTCCATGAAAAGCAAATTCTCAAAACTAGTCATGAAGAGAGAGGGCTTATTTTCATTATTTTCTAATTAGAGAGCTGAACTCTATAGTTGAGAAAATCCAGGCTTTCCTTTTTAAGTGATACCCTTTTCCAAGGGGGTGCTCCACAGGATCCTCCACTTACAGTAGGGCCCATTCAGCCAAGGACAAGTGCCAAACAAATGACTAATCTCTCCCCTTGCAGACACAGGGTTGAGAGTGAGGAGGGGGATGAAGCACATTGTCCCCACGGGCTCTCTGGGAGAAATGGATCCACAATCCTCATTAACTTCAGAAGTGGGGCAATTACCTGCCCTGCTGGTAGGCACTATTCATCTTAAAATCAGTACTAACACAAATTAATAGTCCACAAATAAAAATACCATGTAGCTGTTGTGTACACATGCTGAAATATGATGTGTGAAAAGGAATCTTTGATTGTTTTGTTACTTTGGTGGGGAGGTCTGGTCTTGTGAGCTTGTAGAATCCCATGAATTATTATTTTCTTCTGCTCTTTCATTCCTGTTCCACTCCACTCCCATCATTGTACATTTACCTGAGAGGAGTATCTGTTGGTTCCTGATTATTTTTAGATTTAGGTCAAAATCAAAGGGAGTCTTGGCTATTTATGATCTTTGAATAAAGGCAACTTATTTGAGTGGTTTCTTCTTACTACTTTTATTTAGTTACTTCTAAGACTCTAGCCCTTTATCCCAGCATTCACGACCCTCTGCAATCAAATGTTTCTTCCATTCCTTTTTATGTAAACATATTGATCTAAGCCTATTTCCCATCCCTTAAGCAGGATGTTCACTCCCAGTGAGTATCCCTCATCCTATTTTCCTCCTCCCACAGCCTTGTGTTTGCACATGCTGCCTTTCACTTGGATTCCTTGCTCCCCTATTCTCAGTATGTGGTACAACATAATGATGAAGCCCATGACTCTAAGACAGACTGTTTGGTTGTATATCTTGACCTTGGGTAAATTACTTAATCTCTAAAAATGAGAGTGATAGTCCCTACCTCAAAGGGTTGCTGTAAAACTTACTAGTAAATGGGTATTTAAAAATAAGTACTCAAAAATGGTGAAGGCTTTTAATAGGTGCTATATAAATATTACAAATGTTGTTGCTTCTATGAGGTCTGACTCAAGTCTCAGCTCTGCCCTGCAGCCTCTTCTGATTTCTCCAGCCTGAGAGGATTTCTCCAAGACTTCTCATTTCTGTGTACTACACACTCTCACAGTGACTATCTACTGGCTTGTATTCTTTTTATTATTTCATGGTTTATCCCCATTGAGATTATGAGCTACTGGAGTACATGGATCTTATTTATATCTTTTGTGTTCTCAATAAAGACACAGGAAGACCCTCAATTCTAATCATGCAGTACCCCTCCACTCATTGTTTGTTCTGAAATACCCTGTTTCTGACAGGGGTATGATGGATGAGTAGTTCCAGATCCACATGTAACAGAGAAGCACTTTATAAACAGCTGGAAGAGCTGTGGTATTTGAGAGAAATGGAGAAGTAAAAAGATTGTAGAGAGGTTTTTCCAGTATCTACAGACTCCTTCCTGGTGTTCAAGAGTTACAAGTAAAGAATTTTACTTATCTTGAAACCTTTTTTGTTGTTGTTGCTCTGTATTCTTTTGATTGCACTACTGAGCTGGGAGTACATTGGCCAAAATTTCATAACATAATTATATGTGTTGGTTTATGGATTATGCCTACACAAAGTAAAAAATACTATACAAATGCAGTGTACCATTGATGCCAATTTTTAGAATCCACTGATATAAAAGAATCCCTTGAGATGTCTCTCCTCTTGCTTTACAACTACTTCATTTCAGGGTCATCCAGTCCATGCTCTCTCTCTCTCTCTCTTTCTTTGAGGGTGAGCTCACGTATTACCTCAATATGATCCTGCCATGGACTATAACCAAAGCAGAAAGAGAGAGAGGAATATGGATGCGTGGAGTAGAATTGAATACGGGTCATTGGGCAATGGATATAAATTAGACATGGTGTCCAGGATGCAGCTTCTGAATGGTAGGTCAAAGGAAGGTGCCCCATGTGACAATGGCAGGGATCCAGAGTGAAGGAAGTCTGGCAGGTGTACAGTGAAGAGAGTGACTTGTGTTATTTTAGTACAATACCCACTCGAACTTAAATGTGCATTTGAATCACTTGGAATCTTGTGAAAATGTATATTCTGAGTCAGTAGGTTTGGGATGGCCCTGAAAGTTTGCATTGCTAACCAGTTTTTGGAAGATACTGTAGATGCTGGCCCATGGACTATACTTTGAATAGCAAGGCATTAGGAAAGAGCCTGAAAGGGATAGAGCCTTTGAGCCTGGTAGCCTGATGAGTGATGATCAAATAAGAAGAAATTATTTTCAAATTTAATATTAAGGGATTTAGGGAATTGGGCATTGATGGTGTTGCTTCAGAAACAAAAGTCACCCAAGGGGACAGTGAAAAATCAGAAAGAGAGAGAGAGAGAAAGAGAGGGAGAGAAAAGAGAAAGAAGAGAGAGAGAGAGAGAGAGAGAGAGAGAGAGAGAGAGAGAGAAAGATGGTCCATTGATCAAATACTCTACCTACTTGGAGAGTATCCTTCCAAACTCTTCTCAGATGAAACTTGAAATTTCTGTGCTCTCTTTTAACCCCTCCAGGCTGTCTCTTTGCAGCTGCAAAGCATTCCACTGATGAATGAACAACTTCATCAGTTGGAAATTTTTTCACTGCAAATCCTCAGGGTCCATTTGATTAATTTTAAACTGACGGGGTTGGCTGGTTGTGATGTGAACATATGACCCAGATTTGATGCCACACAACTCCTCTCAACTTTGGCATTTTAGATCCAAAAGAATGTCACCAGCAAGTGAGGGGCAAGGTATAAGACAAGAAAGAGATCACCTTAAGCTAGAAATGAGAATAGCAGGAGGCTGTATGGAAGAACATGAACCTGGGAGTTACTCACAGTGTTATGGATTCGTTATTCATCCCTTGAAAAGCATTTCCTGGTATGGTGGTTATGTGTAAGTTATCACAAATTTCCCTTGAGGAATGAAATGAGAAATATTTACTTTCCAAATTTTAGCTGCAAATAGGAAACTGTTATGCATAGCAATCAGCCTGGTACTTACAGAATGAAATTAAATTCAGAGGAGAAGATCTTCGTAACATCTGGAAGCTTTTGAATGCCAGTGTTACAAATGCTCCTGTGATTTGGGGCAAGGTGGGATGTGGGCAGAGAGTGAGCAAAAGGGAGTGTTATTATGGCATAAAGATAAAAAACAGTAGAAAGGCATTTTGCAAATACTATTTTCACATTAAATTTAAAAATATTGAGTTTGGCTTTACCAGTCACACTTTCAGATGTCAAAGACTGTGAGACTTTAAATGCCCCTAACCCTATGGGAGAAGTTGCTCTAATGATTTCTATTTTGAGATCTAGGGGCTGGGACCAAACTTTCAGGTGTTTTTCATTTATGTTTATTTTTCATTGCATTCCAGTTTCCTTTTGCTAATTAGTTTAGACCATGCTCTTCATAGTTCTAGAAAGCATCTCTCTATTGTAGACAGGTTTTAACTCAAACTCTTCAGAAAGATTAATCTCTATGTGAGCAATTCATATCCAGAAAGATTCATCTCTTTGTGAGCAATCCATATCCCTTATCACTGCAAATTTTCCTTTATTTAGCTATCCTGTATCAGGAAAGTCTTCCTTAAATCTCACTGAAATCATTCAACATTCTCTTGGTTATTTGAGCTACTGAAGGCTCCTCCTCTCCCTTTTACTTAAACTTCAAAGAAGAGAGAGGCTTCAGTGGTGGGTTAAACTGAAGGATATTTTATTACACAAGAACGGGATTCCTTTAGAGGAGTCAAGTCATCTGGATTTCACTCAACCGAGTTTCAAGTCCCCACTCATGGACTCTGGACAACTGACATGAACTGCTTGGCACCCTGGTGACAATGCAAGGAAGCCAGGTTTCTGTTTTGGCTCTCTCTGGTTCTCTTCCTTACCTGCTACCCCAGATCACACTGAATCCTGCCCTGTTTGTGGCTGGTGATAGCAGTGCGGGCTTAGACTGCAATGTGTATGGGGGTTGATGGAATATCCCTTTTTTTAAAGGGGTGGTGAAAATGCTATTTAATAAAGACAGTGATTCTTAGATGACAAGGGGCTGCAGTCATCACACTTGGTTCTGGGATTTTTATTATGTTTTTCCAAAGTGGTAAATGCTGAGATGCTTATGTGTCCTGTAGACCCCTTGAAGGTTTGGAAAAGCAGAACACCTGAGTTAGGAATCCTCCAGCATTGGCACTGCCAAAAGAGCTACCCTAATGCCAGCAGCAGCTCCTGTCAGGGCCCCAGAGCAAGACTGCACAGATGATGTTGAACACCAGAGAGAGGATGTCCCTCCTCTCTCCTCCATTTTTTAAAAAGTGGTAGGCATTGTAGACTTTGCATCCTCTGGAGATTTTATGAAATTTAATTTATCAGGAAGAAGAGAGAGAGGATATCTGTGTTAAGTGATTTATTTTTCTGTGTGAATAAGTAATTGATATGTGAGAAGATCCACAGTGATAAATTTATAAATTTATAGATTGTATCAAATTTCAGGAATTTTGATTTTGCTGGTAAGGCAATGAATCTGCAGGGCTAGGGTGGACCTCAGCTGATAATTCTAACTAGTGGACCAATCAGACTTAATGGGACATACAAAATAATGGTTTAGTTTATATGGCACAGTGCCTACCTGAAGGCAATACTTAAAATGTTTTCACTTAATGAATGAAGGAACAAATGAGATAAAGGAGATCAGTGATTCTCAACCAGGGATAGGGGTCAAATCAGAATTGCCTTTTCCACGTTCACCTGTCCTCTCTCCACATCACCACCTCACCTTAGAGATTCTGATTCACCCTTTTAAAGTGTCATGATCTACCCCCCCCGCCCCCCACCGCTCCCATTCCTACCACCAGCTTTGAAAATCACTGCAAAGAGGTGATGGTCTTCTCTGCTGTTTGGGACAGAGATAGTGTTGAGAACCACTTATAGGTGTTTGAAAGTGCCAGCATAGTGGCTGACAAGAAATGCTGATTAAATCAGAGGGCTGAAGACGGACATGAAAATAATTCTAAGTATATGGTTAAAAAAATTCTTCTCAACCTTGGAATTGTTTTGCTTTTTACCAGATCCCCATCTTCCCCTCCCCAGTTGCTTAAAAACGAAAATTCCTCACAGGTATTTTAACCGGGGGAGATTTATAAATGCTCCAGGCTCGATGTATATCAGATTTTTGGTGTTCTGGATCAGTCTGTAAAGAGAGAAGGGGAAACAGGCAGCAGTTTACTAGATGTGCATTGTTTGGAATGCATAAGACCATGGTCACCAGAGGATGCTGGCTGAAAACAGCATCAACAGAATCAAGTGCTTGAGAGGCACTCCTGAGACCCCAGGGATGAAAGCAGCATGGTGAGAGCCAGTGGCTATTTCCAGGAAGCTCTGCTCTCAACATCCTGCCAAGGCAGGTGCATCATAGCTGGGAACCTGTTCTACCCCCTACCCCTGTTCCAACTCCTTCTACCCCTTTTCCCCAGGCAGATTTGATCCCTTGGCTCCTGGCCAAGTAGGTCCTGCCCTACTATGGAGCCTGCACACTGGTGATGATGGGAGAATCTGCTCCCAGGAGAGATGAGCAAATTAGCTTCTCTCTTGTGTAGTAAATTGGTTCTCTTCATACTGGGCTGGCAGCCACACTGACCAATTATCCAGATGGTCACCCAGACCATGGAACAGCAGGGCAGAGTCCAGGAGCTTGGATTTGGGGGATTTTATGCTTATTCTGTAGATAATTTGTTGCGTGATGATGCCCAGTCTCCTAACTTCCCTGAGCTAGTGTTCCCTTCTGTAATATGGAAATAATAACACATACTCTTCCGACTTCACAGGTTGGGAGGTAGTAATAGAATATGCAGAGACAATGTACAAGGTAGAGCTTTGCAAAGTGTAAAAGTACAGCCATACATTATAGTGGTGTAACTGTCCTTCTCCCTAGTCCCACCAGTGAATTTGACCCTTTGAGAAGAGGCCTTAGTTGCCGGGTCCCATTTACTTTGGTTTCAGTAAAAGGCCAGTAAATGCCTTTGGCTTTCTTAACCCATTCAACAACCACTCGATGAAAGAATAATTACTCTTGTATAGAGAAAATATAGAGCACTGGTTAGGTGGATGGACTCTGGGGTCAGCTTGGTTTTACATCTTGGTTTTACTAATTGTATGACTTGGATATGTCACTTACAGCTCTGTCTCTTCATAGGGCAGTTTTAAAGAAATAAATGTGTAAGTTTGGTTCATAGTAAGTCTTCAACCAATGTGAACAATTACCATAGTTGATGAAATCAGGAAATTGAATGATTTGTCTGAGAAATAGCATAACTTGGAGATGAACCCAGTTTTTTCCTGACTTCAGGTCTAGTGCTCATTCCACCATACCTTATTTACCCACTATTGGTGCCTATTTCCATCTTTTATGTCCTTTTGATTATTTAAAGGTGAGTGACATTTTGTTGTAATTGTTTTTACAACTGAATCAAGCAAACATGGGCTATATAAAGCATTATGTGAGTGAGATGGAAGGGAATTTTATCTCTTAAAGATCTTTTGTGGTTTGACCTTAGACCACTTATCCATCCATCCACTCATTCATCATACATTGATTGGGCTCCTATATGTGCCAGGTGTGGTTTAGGTGCTGGGGATACAAAGCAAAGAGAACCTGTGCAGAGCTAGCATTCTAATCTCAGGGCCTTTCTTGGGAAAAGTCCATAAACTTACCCTTAGAGCATTTCATTTTTCTTGCTGTTGATAAATGTTGCTTTGCATCATGAGAAGCTTTATTTACCTGAAGCTGCTCTTGTGGTTCTCAACGTAAGCTGTGCTGAATCAGCATCCCTTGGGAAGTCTGTTAGAACTGCGGATTTCTAGGTCTATAGACTGTCATCTATAATTGTAATGAGCCCCCCAAGAAATTTTACCTCACAGACAAGTCCAGATATACCTTTAGTACTTAAATGCTCATTACTGTGGATTTCTCATAATTGTTTGGTGAGTTATTCTCACTCCCCTGGCCACACTCATCTCCTGGGGAGATTTGTATTTTTACCTCCTCTGTACTCCAGCAGCATTTGGCCCTTGGTTGGACATGTGGCAGGTCATTATCATACTTATTAATTATTCTCTTTAGATAATTGCTAATTGGACCATTCATAGGGAGGTCTTCTGGTATGGTGGCACATGCACAATCTTTGAAGAAAGACAGGCTGAGGTTGAATCCCAAACCTGCCATTGTCTGAAGCACTACATTGGTCAAGTCACTGACCTCCCTGAGGCTCCATTCCTTCCCCTGAACACAAGGGGTAGTTACTCCATTTTACAGGGTGGTTGTGAGGATTTAATGACACAACCTAGAAGAAATAAGTGCCAAGCATAAGTGCTTAAAAACTGTTGCCAACATATTTCCCCTTTCCTTAACTTTAGAAATTCCTATGCAGGTGAATTTTATAGACATTCAGGTTTGGGCCAAACAAGACAGCAGTAACAGACCCAGTTTCAGAGTCACATGACCTGATTTATAGTCTTAGTTAACTTGCTGTGTGACATCAGGCAAGTCAGTTAACCTTTGGGACACAAAGTTCATGAGCTGAAAACTGAATTAAGCTAGTCTTCTCCATCCTTTTCATTAATTGGAGGAAAATAATTTGGAAAGGATAATCTTGAAGAATCAATTTTAAGACATCACGATAACAACAAACCCAACATACACATGCCCAACACAAGACTTTTACATGATAGGTATTCAAGAACTATTTACTGAATGAATGAATATGCCCAAACAGCTCCCCATGAACTAATTCATGAGCTATAAGCTCCTTTCTAAATTTTCCGACCACCCCAACTACTCCATACCCTCCCTTCCATAAGGTAAGAGCTACTTGGCAGGACTCCACAATGGCAATTTTAATTTTTAACTTTGTGTTGTGATGTTTCAGAGTTTATGCAGCTCTCAGGGAGAAGCAGTTGTCACCATGGCAACCTTCAGGCCACTGCAGTGATCGAAATTAGTGCCTGCCCAGACCTAGTAATTGCTGTAGTCTTTTCCTCTTGGCTTCCTAGCAGTGGATGCTTGAATACAAAAACCGAGTGGGCTCCAGCCAGTGAGAGTAATAGTGTACAGCAGTAAATGATCTGTTAGCTGATGCTTACATTTCAGACAAATTGAGGAGGTTGTCAAAGGCCTTAGCTTCTATCTTTTCCAGGGAATCACTCTGAGAAATTTCACTAGGGAGAGAGGGAAAAAAAAAAAGAAGAAACATGAAATAAATGACTGTCTGCATCATAAGCAGCTGTGTATGTGGCCCAACAACTGGGGTGTCCTTTTAAAAAAGAACAGTGGCACCTTTAGCTGTCCTCACATAATGAAGTGCTAACACCTCCCTTTAGGAGCCCTGATGGGCATCTACAACCCAGGTGCTGTTGAAATGCAAGTTTCAGTAATCCCTGTTTATTTACAACAGGATTTTTTTTTCTTGTTTATTATGACACTAGGAGCCCAGTGCACGAATTTGTGCACCTTGAAAGGAACTGTGGGCCACAAGGCTGCTGTGGGCATAGGGGTGGGTCTCGGCCTAACCTCCGCGCCCCTGCCTGGCCCCTCCCACCTTGGCCCTGGTCTCCTGTCTGCTGGCAGCCCCGCTCCCACTGCCGTGCTGGCCCCGCTCACACCCGCTGATGCTGATGGCATGGAGCGATTGGGGCCAGCGCTGTCAGTGGGTGCAAGCGGTGGCTGCTGCCCTGATTGCCCCTCAGGAGCAGGGGGAGGTGGAAAAGCCCTCAGAGGCAATTGGGGCCAGCAGGTGTGAGCGCAGGGTGGGACTGCAGCACGCAGGAGCAAAGAATTTTGAATAACCACCAGAGGATCAGCTCAATGACAGTGGCCAGCACCCTACCTTGGTCTGGTGCCCCCGCTCTCCTGCTCCACCATCCCACTGCGGCCGATGCCCGCCATGTTCTGCACTCTGCTGCCTGCTGCCCACGCCCACCATGTCCCGCACACGCCCCTTGGTGATCAGTGCATATCATAGTGATCATTGTTTGGTTGTTCCACCATTTGGTCTATTTGCATATTAGCCTTTTATTATATAGGATGGCATCATAGATTATTAGAAGTCGACAGGCCCTTTGAGAAAATCTAGTCAGATTCCCTTGTTTTACAGCAAATTGAGTTTCTGAGAGGAGAGGCGCCTATTGTTTTTTCCCATTTATTTTTCATTTATGCTTGTATCATTTCTTTTAAATAATTTTTCAATTAACTCAAACTCAATATTTTTTTGTATTAGTTTCAGGTATATAGCATAGTGGTTAGATAATCATATACTTTACAAAGTTTTCAGCCTGACCTGGCACCATACATAGTTATTACAGTATTATCGATTATATTCCCTTTGCTGTAGTTTACATTCCCATGACTGTTTTGTAACTACCAATTTGCATTCCTTAATCCCTTCACTTTTTTCACCCAGTCCCTGAACTCCCTCTTCTTTGGCAACTATAAGTCTATTCTCTGTATCTATGAGTTTGTTTCAATTTTGTTTGTTCATTTATTTCGTTCTTAGATTCCACATATATGTGAAATCATATGGTATTTGTTTTTTCTGGCTGATTTATTTTATGTAACACAATACCCTCCAGGTCCATCCATGCTTTTGCAAATGGTAAGATTTCATTCTTTTTTATGACCAAATAACATTCCATTGTGTAATGTACCATAGCTTTTTTATCCACTCATCTGGTGGTGGGCACTTGGGTTACTTCCATATCTTCACCATTGTAAATAATGCAGCAATGAACAGAGGGGTGCATATATTCTTCCTAATTAGTGTTTTGGGTTTTTTAGGATATATACCCAAAAGTGGAATCACTGGGTCATAAGGATGTTCCATTTTTAATTTTTTGAGTATTCTCCATGCTGTTTTCCAGAGTGGCTGCACCAGAGGCACCTACTGTTTATAGGAATGTTTCAGGATCAGGATCAGGCTATCTGGGTTCCCAACTCCATCATTTTAGTGAGGTTTTCATTTGGGTTGAATTCGTTGTTTCCTAACTCTTTCCCTTTTCCCCAAATCCTGTTCTGAGGCAAAAGCAAGGTGGTCACCTCCTGCAATAGTATCTTTCTGCACCTTGTGCACCTTGAAAGGAACTGTGCACCTGTCTATTTCTTTGACTGTTTTTCTCTGTTAGCAAATTGAGGACAGAGAGTATGTCCCATTCACTTCTGAACCCTGGTGGCATCACAATGCCTGGCACATTGGGAATGAATGAATGGATAGATTAATGAATGAATTGATTTTTTAAAAAAAAGACACAAAAGTAAAGCAAACAGTTTTGCCATATACCACCTCCAAGCATGTAGGTAATGTCAATGTTATTCTAAAATCCCAACATAAGCTACCATTTACTGCCAGCTAAGAAAAATGTCTCAAATTCACAAATTGTACATTTGCGTGTTTTTTAAGGCTAACATTCATTGAAGGCTTCAGATTTGATGAGAGCTTTAGCACACAGAAAGGCTGAGCCTAGGGCAGTTAATGCCTTTTATGAACACAGTAATGGATCATTCCTGGGTTGATTCATCTCATTCCTACCTAATGGTTTGCTTATTTAACTGTGGCTGCCTTTTTTTACCAGGAGGTCTCAATGCATTAAAACTTCTCAAAACTCACCATGTAAACATGAGAGCAGAAGAGAAGAATTAGGTTCAAGCAAACTGACATTTCTGTAACCTGCAGTGAATTTCTCATAATATGCACTAATTCTTAAGGAATTATTTTTACTATACTCATTGCTTGCTAATATCCTAAAGAGAGTCAGAAGTTCCTCAAGGAGCTGGAATTGCTTTGAAAGCCCAGTGGATTGTTAAAAATCAGAGATGTTCTCTGGGAACTAAAAGGCCCCTTAGGTCTTTTGACTCAGACTAACATTAAGGAGGATACTGGAATCCTGGAGTACTGAGAAAGTTCTCTCTCCATGTATGGAGTCTTGGACCACAGAAGCTGAGACCCAGGGCAAAGGATTAAAGTTACATCTGAACAAATGTGAGATCACACTGCCTTTTCAGGCTGCTCTACACTTTGATAAATACCTCTGATCAATAAGGCTATAAGTATTGTGCTTTTGTCATTGCTTATTATATTTTAGATACAAAGATTATCTTTCCATGCACAATAAACTTCCAACACGTTTTCTTCTCTGTGGTGTTATCTAAAAATGTGACACAAGGAAATAACTGCTGTAGCAGGAGAATTTTTATGATTGGAATCTATCATCTTTTCTACTTGAGAAGTTTATCATCACTTATCAAAATACATTCAGTTCACTGAAGCAAGGTTAATTATCTAAATTTTAATGACTCTTGAAAATCATACCTCTCTTCAAAGGTTCCTAGATATTATTTGTATTAATAAGATAAAAGTACTAGGTTTCCCAAAATATAGTTTCTCTCCTAGAAAAATGATCCTCTTTCAACTATGCTTTCCCTTGGAAAAATTTATTATTCCAATTATAAATGTCTTTTGATATGCAGTATCTTACTTACATTTTTATGACCTCATTAAGTCCTCTGAAAGCTTGAGATGGAATTACTTTGATACGGAGATAGGTGAGTGATCTAGAAAAGAAAAAAAGGAAAGCCAAGAGTTTAAACTTTAAGATTGGGTGCCTTTTAAGTTCATGAATAAAATGTGTGTGTGTGTGTGTGTGTGTGTGTGTGTGTGTGTGTGTGTGTGTGTTTGTGTGTGTGACTACAGAGCTCTCAACAACTGAATTTAGGTTGGGAATTCTAACTTATATCCATAAAGAGATGTGTCATGAATTATTGCTGGTCTATAGCAAACAGTGTGTAATTTTTTTGGTTAAAATCCAAACTTTGGGATCAGACACACCAGGTTCAAATCCTCACTCTCTTACTACCTGGCTATGTGATCCTGATCATGTCATTTAAGCCCTCTGTTTCAGTTTCTTCATCTATAAAACTAAAATAAGATAACTCATGTGAAGAACAGGGCTTCGCACCAAGTAAATAGTTAATACATAGTTCTAAAAGGGTCCTATAAGTTTGGTTGGGAGGGTGGAAAAGAAGCTTTCTTGGGTAGAGTGGAGAAACAAATGGTAAAAATACAACTGAAAATTAGGCAGACAGGAGAAGGGAAGATCTATTAAGAACATGTCCCATCTTCTCCAGGCAGCCTATTATCCGAAGAGCACTTGCTAATGTGGTTAAATCACATGAGCATCACGTGCCATTTTTGGGGAACATCTATAGAGCACATTTCCTTCAGGCACTCACTTATATCCAGAGGAACAATCTAAGTGTTCTTGAATTGAGATAAAATTATGCATTACATAAGAGTTGAGAATAGAATGATTATTCAGCAACAGCAAAAACTAGAACAGGATGATGTACAAGTGATAAAGGAACTTGGAGTTAAGATAACTCAGAAGAAAGCATCAGCCAGGTAGGGATGAATGTTCAACATTTATCAAGCATCTACAGTGATTCAAAATTTTAGCACTAGGACTGGCAGAGAGAAGGGGCATGGAGCAGGACATTTCAGGTGGGACAAGAATATCATGACAATGAGAACAGAGGTGGGAGGTGCTGCCTTGCTTTTCATCATCTATGCATCAGAGACTGCCTTAGCTGCTGGGACAGAAAAGCTCCATGATGAGCAGATTTGAGTCAGTGAGATGTCTTACAGTTCCAGAGAGACTTGCTGCTGGTATAAGGTGCTGTGTGAGTGATGCACACCAACCTATAACCTTGTTATATCTACTCAACAATGGAGTGAATAGATATTCCCCTTTAATAGCAGAAGAAACTGGATCACAAAGATATTAAGTAATTTGAACAAGGTAACAGGACTAAGAAGATTGAGTCCAAATTTTCTTCCCACTGGCAATATTGGGCCAAAGTATGTGATTCCCAATCCACTCTTTTTGTTTCTTCCCCTGCCCCCCAATTTTATTGAGGAATAATTGACAAACATACTTATATATATTTAAGGTGTTCAACATGATGATTTGATATACACATACATTGTGAATAGTTAACTTTTGTTGTGGTGAGAGCACTTAAATTAAGATGTACTCACAGCAACTTTCAAGTATACAATACAGTATTATTAACTGTAGTCACCATGCTGTACATTAGATCCTCAGAACTTATAACTAATAGTTTGTACCCTTGACCTCTACATTTTCTCTCTCAGGCCATGGCAATCATTCTATTCCCTGTTTCTATGAATCAGCTTTAACAAATTTTTTTTAGAGTCTACATATAAGTGATGCCATGCAATATTTGTCTTTCTCTGTCCAGCTTATTTCGCTTAGCATAATGCCCTCCAGGTTCACTCCATACTGTCACAAAGGTAGCTTTTCTTCTCTCTTTTTTTTATGGTTGAAAACTATTCATTTGTGTGTGTGTGTGTGTGTGTGTGTATGTGTGTGTATGTGTGTGTGTGTTTGTGTCTATATATCACATAGTTATATTTTCTATCTATTCATCTGTCAAAGGACATTTAGGTTGTTTCCTTATCTTGGCTGTTATAAATAATGCTGCAGTGAACATGAGAGTGCAGATATCACTTTGAGATACTGATTTCATTTCCTTTGGACATATACCCAGGTAATGCCCTCTCTCTCAGTGAGCACAGTGGTAGGACAGGCCTTGTAACCTTGCTTTTCTTGAGAGGAGGCATGTCACACTCTTGATATTCCTCCTGCAAAGCATCTTACCAACAGTTCCTCTCTGGGGCTAATGCAAAGCAATTTCATTGCAGAAAAATGGTTTCATTCAAGATTCTCTTAGAGATGGTACAACCTTGAGGAAGTAAACCAAACTTGGTCCTCTGAATCTATTCCTGAAGACAGTCTCCCCAAGTACACCTTTCAATACCCAAACTTATTTAACAGGGCATCCAAGAGGAACAGGGACAGTGGGGGAGAAATCTTCTTACGATGGCATGTTTGCTTCCTATATTTCTTCTGGAATCATGTCCGCTTGGCTTACTGATTAAAAACACAGTTTTATTGCTCTCTGCACTGCCAAGTCAATAAATTTCCAGAAGAGAAAGCTGTATTCTACTGTACCCCATGCAACATCAATAAAACTGACAGCCAAATTCTGATTCCAGAGTCTTTATTGCTGGGGATAATGCAGTGCAGAACATATTTTGAAGAGTGTTTACATAAAAGCTTCCACTGAACACTTCAGAGCCATTTATATGCAAATGAAACCCCCAGGCTTAAGCCTCTCCCCAGGCAGTCTCCTCCTCCATAAGGGCACAAGGTGTGGCTCTCAGAGGAGCAATTTGGCTCAGATTTGACCAGGGAGGTTGTTTTGAGATTTTGATTGATATAGGGATGAGGGATGAGGAGCAAAGGTCAGACAGAAGTGAAAGAAGCAGTAGATCATGCACTGGCTGTCCCCAATGACTATGGAAAAATCCCTGGTGCAAGATGAAAATTTTGAAGTTGATGTTGATGCCACAGAGCAGGAAAGGCAGAGTGATTGAGTTCCCACCATAAAAGAGCCACGGAGCGAACAGCAGGTAGTTTTGTGGTTGTGGCTGGGGCAAGATAAAGGCCTGGGGGCCAGAGAATGGGGAGAGAGGTTGGGTGAGGTAGGGGCACTGAGCTTTTCACAACAGATGTATTCTCTTAAACCCATGTGGAGAATGTGTTTCTGCGAATCCAAAACTGTTTTTTCCCCCCCACTGATTTATATTTTTATTTTAGAGATGCTATGTCTTTATTTCCATTGCATCTTCAATTGGCAGCAGTTCCTAAGCATTCAAGTGTCTGTCTCCTGTATTTAAATGTGTTTGTTCACGTGGCCCATGATTTATTCATGACCATTTGAATGCACTTCCATTAAGGTGCTCTATTCTTTGATGGATGCTTCTATGATTCTTTCCACAAATCCAGAAACTTTTAGCAATGTGGTTGTCTCAATTACACTGCTATTCTACTCCCACATACATCCCAGAAAAATTCTCACACTGATACTTAAGGGCAACTGTACAAGGATTGTCTTCATAGCATTGTTGGTGTCGGGTGGGTTGGAGGCAACCTGAGTATCCTCTGCTGAGCGAGGGAATGGTCAAATGTGGACAGTATACACCTACCTAATTGGTCAGCAGTGAGAAGCAAGCATCTAAAGCATGATTCTAAGATCCACACAGAGCATCATGTGTGGATCTTAGAATCATGGTGATAAGAGAAAAAAGTAAGAAATTACTGATTATATATATATATTTACAGAATTAAAATACATACACATCAAACATAGACATTTAAAAAGAAAACATATAAACATACATTTGGATGGTTGCCCATGGTGAGTCAAAAGGAAGTAGGAGAAAGGGATAAGATAAATAACTGAAAACAGAGAGGGACTTTGTCTTTTTTTTTTTATTTTATTTATTTATTTATTTATTTAT
>NW_005357115.1:8098415-8105941 GCF_000412655.1 Myotis brandtii
TGAGGCAGCTCTGCCTCTGTATCTATTATTGTTCAAAAGATTATAATGGTCTCTATTATCCATGAATGAGTGAGATCATGTGGTATTTTTCCTTCATTGACTGGCTTATTTCACTTAGCATAATGCAGAGAGGGACTTTGAATGGACCAATGATAATGTTACTTGAATGAAGAAATATAATCAACTTAATGCTCTGTACTATGAGAAAAATGGAAAAGAGAAAAAGTTTTATTTTGATGTATCGAGTTTCCTCCTTCCCTTCCCTCCCTCCTTCCTCCTTTTCTTCCTTCCTTTTTTGCAGTTAGGCCTACATGTATTCCAAGACTTTTGTGAACTTCAGGGACTCTTGTGGGAAGGCCAATCAGTATCATTAGATATAGAACAGAAACCAAAGAGAACTGGGAAAAAAAGGCCAAAGGCAAGGACTGTTCAGCGACTCTGCTGTTCAGGGTCAAAAGAGGCATGAAAGCTATGCATAAAGCAAAGAAAAATAAAGGAAGGACAGCCTTTTCTGTCTCAGACAAATAGAATCATCCTTCCAAACTATGGATCTCAGATGGGTAGTAAAGAGCCAGGATTAGTGGGCAAATGTGAGTTTGAACTTTGCAGGGTGGGGCGTTCTCTCTGCCTCTTGAAAAGTGAGATGGCTGTGGAAGAATATGGCTGTGAAACCATATGTAGCTGCTTACATTTATTACATTTTCATAGTCCTTTGTACAGTTTTAAACTTTGATTTCTAAATGAATAATGTAGCATAGGTGACACCTGGAACATGGCCAAAACCCACCTTGCCCAAGTGCCTTTCACACAGATGTTGAAACAAATACTTAGATCAGAAGACAAAGGTTGCCTTAGTTTCATCATTTCTGGAACCTCCATCTACTCAAAAATCCTGCCTGCAAGTTCCTCACCCTTCCAGTTATAAAGTTGAAGTAGAAACAGCCAGCCTGTCTTCCTTAGAATTGGAATAAAGCACTCACCCTAGTTCTGAGATCTTGTAATTGGTTATGACTCTGGTGAAGCCCTATGTTTCTCTGCATCAGGTACACTGGGCCCAACAATATTTGGAGGGTAGGAGTGTGCCTGCATGCCTTGGATTATATCTGCTTCCCCCACACCATGTTGGTGCTTGTTTTTGTCTTGATTCCTTATTCTGTAACCTGCAGGTCCTCTCTAATTGTTCCTAATGTCTCTTGAATACTCAAGGTTGGGCCTTGAGCCACTCTTCTTTTTCTCTCCTGACTGATAACCTTCAAAGGAGACAATCTGTCCAGCCCACTGAATTGTTAATGAACCCTCAAAATAATGTTAGTTGGAGAGCTTTAGAACCAAGAGGACTCTGTGTCCCCCTTCAAGGAGATCTAGGATTTGGAAATCCTTGCTTATAAAAACCTATCAATTGGGAGACATTTGCTTTATCAAAGGGTTCTTTTTTCTACAAAAAGATTCCAGGCACAGTTCCTTTAAATAGCAAACTTCATAGGTGAATTGGAAATATGGTTCAGTGGGTACACTCTCTCCTTTTAAAGACAGGCCATGCATAAAGCCAATAACAACTGCAGGTTCCCCATTTCCCTTTGGTTTTTAAGAGCTTGGAGTACACAGTTCAGGGCAGGACCCACTTCTGAAGCCCGTAGGTTGAGCAGGGCCAGAGGGAGACAAGAGCCAGGGAAGAGATGCAGCACCAGTCTGGAGCCTTCAAAGTTTGGGTGAAGTCTTTGGTCACTTTGCTGGAGCTTTTACCTTCCTTCTGTTACCAGTGAATCAGGTACTCGGTTCTTGAGTTTGGCAAAGGAAGAATTCAGAGCCAAGAACTCTAGTGCTAGAGGAAGTTTAATTAGCAAGCAAGGCACAAGTACACTAGAAAAGAAAGGCTTGAGCCCGCTGCTCAGAGAGCTGCATTGGCCTTTTAGAAAGAAAGTCACAGAGGCAGAAGCAGTGAGCTAGCTGGGCTTCATGGACTCAGGAAACAAGTAACAGAGGCAAAAGGGGGGCCCTTGGAGATAGGTTCAGGGGGTTAGCCCAAGATGAGCTGCCCCTGCTCATTGCTACCCTGGTTGCAAGTCTCATGGAGACCTTTAGAGCTGAAGAGAAAGAAAGCAAAGACACAGGCCTGAAGACAGTAGACATGGGCATGAGAGAGAGAGAGAGAGAGAGAGAGAGAGAGAGAGAGAGGACACTGGGTCCTTTGTCTTAAGGGTTTTTATCTGTTTTCTAAAGGTGGGAATTTTAGGGGAGGTGTCAGGAGAGGATCTCAATAGGATATTCATCAGCTTTCCAGGTGTACCCCTTAATATGCTGATTCATCAAAATGAGGAGGATCAGGGTCATGATCTCTACTGGTTGGTCAGTCCTAGGGTAGGGGGTCATTGGTTATTGCATCTGGTCCTGATGCCAGCCGTGGTAATGCTTGGTCTGCTTTTGCTGCTTTTCTGGGCCTGGAACTGAAACACAACTGAGGCCTAAATGTTATGCTGGTTTGACTAAAACTCTGTTAACAGACCTGAGGCTTTGTTCCGAAGATTATTTGATGCTGATAAGAACCTCATTGTTCTGAAGGCTTTAATGCTTAAGGGAGTGGTATGTGGGAGAAGGAGGCAGGTAACTAAGGATGCTGGATGAGGCCAGTTTGAATCAGTCATCTGTCTCAGTTTCCCCATTCTACTTGCCAAGGAATTTTCCTAGCTTCTAACTATCGTGCCTCACTTCTGCCCAGCATGACAGAAGTGAAATATTTTTATTCACTTCCCTCTAATTGTTTAGAAAAGCCATCTATATTATTGACTTAGGAAAGCTACAAACATCCATCCAACTTTTACAGATGATTAGTTTATTGATGGAGCTACACACCCTGAATTTTAAAACACTACAAAATCAAAGGGAAGGGAAAAGAGAAATCAAAGATGGTCAAAGCTTTTTTTGCCTAATAAACTCATTGAAATAGGAGGGAGGAACATTAGCTTATTTAAATTCAAAAGAATGTTAATGTTTTTGTATTTATAATATAAAACCTTGTTCTATATTTAACAGAAGCTTAAGAATTTCTGTATTCTTTTCAAAGCTGCTCAGTAATTACAATAAACTTGCTTTCATCTTGGAATGAAATAAAATGGCTTTTCTCTTTCCAAATGATTTAAATCTTTGTGATTTCAAGTGCATTGATCTATTCGGTAACTTCATTACTTGGTATGTCTTCATTTGTTGGCCTCTTGTCTTTAGCATTTACCTTGAGGGAGCTGAGACTGCAATGTTAACTGAAATATGAAGTCAGTATAGATGGACATCCAAAATGTTAAGTTTTACTTCAGAAACTTTTGGAGCATGCATTAAAAATACATCCAGGTAGCCCTAGTCGGTTTGGCTCAGTGGATAAAGCATTGGCCTGTGGACCGAAGGGTCTCGAGTTCAATTCCTGTCAAGGGCATGTACCTCCATTGCAGACTCCTCCCTGGTCCAGGTCCTGGTCAGGACTCGTGCAGGAGGCAACCAATCAATGTGTTTCCTCATGTCGATGTTTCTCTCTGTCTTTCCCTCTCTTCCACTCTCTCTAAAAATCAATGGAAAAATATCCTTGGGTGAGGATTAAAAAACAAACAAACACATCCAGGTAGTTCTATTGTTTGACTACTTCTTTTTTTTTTAAATATATTTTATTGATTTTTCACAGAGAGGAAAGGAGAGGGATAGAGAGTTAGAAACATCAATCAGCTGCCTCTTGCACACCTCCCACTGGGGATGTGCCCACAACCAAGGTACATGCCCTTGACAGGAATCGAACCTGGGACCTTTCAGTCCGCAGGCCGATGCTCCATCCACTGAGCCAAACCGGCCAGGGCTTGACTACTTCTTTAAGCAGGTATTGTATTTGGCTCAAAGGATCAGAGTGAAAGGTCCACTTGCAGGTGGTTTGGTCTAGCTAGCCCCTCACTTTGCAGTTGAAGAAACTTAAGTTAGGAAAAGTGAAATGACTTCCCTGAAACTACCTGGCAATTCAGTGGCAGGTCTGGACTATAACGTAGGTTACTTCATTCCTGGTCCAGTGCTGTGTCCTTCACAAATCACATCAGTACTTTTCTTTGAGGGGAGGGGGGTTCATATATCCTGCTACATGATCCTCTGGTTCTCCTGTGAAAACCTAGACTTCTGATGGAGCCTTCAGCTTCTTGAGGGTATGTGCTCACAGCTTTAACATTAAAGATGGGAAGAGATCAGCCAAAGAACTTATATGCATATATACATAACCCATGGTCACTGACAATAGGGTGGTGAAGGCCTGAGGTGGAGGGTGGGGGTGGGTTAGAAGAGGTCAATGAGGGGAAAAAGGGGACATATGTAATACTTTCAACTATAAAGATAAAAAAAAGATGCAGCTCAAATTCCTCTTCCTCCATGAAGCTTCAGATTCTACCAGAATGGGTTTTCTTTCTCTCTTTGGTTCTCATCAGCATTTAATAACTACATAGGTTTTTGTTTGTTTGTTTACTGCACTGTTATTTGAAAATTACCAGGAGCCCTGTATGAACATTTCTTCTGTTCCACCATTGGACACCCAGTCTCTGGTGGATTCTGCCTTCATATGTATCTTGCTTCTAGTCCTTTATCCCTTTCCCACTGCCACTCTTCTTGGCCTTTTTTCCCCCCTCCACCTTGACTCAACTGTACTCCCCAAATTGGTTTCCTCTCACCCTGTCCTGGGTTTCTCCTGCCCAGTCTAGATTAATCTTCCTTATAACTCCTACTGTGTCACTCTTAGATATCTACGGATGTCTCAGCCTTGCATTCAAGGCTCTCTAAATAAAGGCTCAAACTTCATTTGTCAGCCCTATCACTCATCATTCCTCTCATATAACTAGTATACTAAACTTGCGCTGTCCAGCACCACAGCCACTAGCCACGTGTGGCCACTGAGCACTTAAACTATGGCCAGTCCAAGCTGAGATCCACTGTAAGTGTAACATACACACTAGATGTTGAAGACTTAGTATGAAAAAGAATGGAAAGTATCTCATGAATAATTTCATATTGATTACATGTTGAATAATATTTTGTACATATTGGATTAAATAAAGTATTTTATTAAAACTAATTTCACCCTTTAAAAGCTTTTTAAATGTGGCTATTAGAAAATAAAAATGACACCTGTGACACATTATATTTCTACTGGACAGTGCCTATCTAGACAAATCAGACTATTGTGCTTCCTGAACTTGCCTCACTTTCCTTTCTTCATTCATACCGTCTACACCAGCCGTGGGCAAACTACGGCCCGTTTGAAATGAATAAAACTAAAAAAAAAAAAAAAGACAGTACCCTTTTATGTAATGATGTTTACTTTGAATTTATATTAGTTCACACAAACACTCCATCCATGCTTTTGTTCCAGCCCTCCGGTCCAGTTTAAGAACCCATTGTGGCCCTCGAGTCAAAAAGTTTGCCCAACTCTGGTACACCATCTGGCACATCTGCACTTCTCTGCTGGTCAAATTCTACTCTTGTTAAAGGTTTGTCTTGGGTGCTACATTCTTTAAGGAATGTGTCTTCCCACCAATTGCATGTGCTTTCTCTTTGGAAGTAGCCAGTGGGGTAGTGAAGAGTATAGTTCAGCCGTGGGCAAACTACGGCCCGCGGGATTGCATGTGCTTTCTCTTTGGAAGTAGCCAGTGAGGTAGTGAAGAGTATAGTTCAGACGTGGGCAAACTACGGCCCGCGGCAAATCGGCCCGTTTGAAATGAATAAAACTAAAAAAAAAAAAAGACTGTACCCTTTTATGTAATGATGTTTACTTTGAATTTATATTAGTTCACACAAACACTCCATCCATGCTTTTGTTCCGGCCCTCCGGTCCAGTTTAAGAACCCATTGTGGCCCTCGAGTCAAAAAGTTTGCCCACCCCTGGTATAGTTTCTGTAGCCAGGCTGTCTGGGTTTAAATCATCACTTCATTCTATATCTATAAATGATGATGATGCTAAGTAACCCAGAGATTTTTGAGATTAAGTAAGAAAATGTCTATATAATACTGCTACAGCGTCAAGCACAAAATAAGGCCCAGTAAGTACTTTTAATTCATAGCTGCTTACTGTGAAAAACTCAAGCTTCCCCTCTTTTGCCTTCCTTGTCGGGGGTGGAGTAGGGTGGGTTCAGGATTTTGGAATGCACTCTTCTACTTAAGGTCATCCTTAAGCTTATAAAACGGTGACTTGTTCCAAACACTTGACTATCTGCTGATTATACATAGGACAACTGAGAGGAAGGCTAACCACACCCAATTGGCATCTTTCTTTTGGGTTCAGGTATCTCTTATAGGTCTCCCCTAATAGCTTTTAAATAAATGTTAAAGAACTCTCCATTAAATATTTCAACTCTAGGGAGCCACTCTGCAGAGTCCACATTTGCTCATTGATTTAAAAAAGTTCAGTTGGAACTCTGCCATCGAAAGTGCAGTTTGAGTGACCGTCCTCTAAGACGGCCATTGCAGAGCACCGGACAAGCTGCTAGGTGCCTATGAATTATAATGGGAACCACGATGTTCAAGAAGCTTCCTGGATAATGGATTTTCCAAGTCATTTGTGCTACAACTAAATTAAAAATATAAAGCCTTGGAGGAAAATGGTATAATCTAGGCTCTCACTCAAAACCCATTTCAAGGTTTCTCAAGACACAAAGCAAAATGATCTAATCTTTACCCCCTAAACTAGAATTCTCCTAGCAATAATATAACATGACAAGAATAACTCTGGTAAATAAAACTACATGTTGAATTCTTCCAGGGGGAATGTCTGCATCATCTGAAATGATTTCTCAAAAATATTTTTTAGAAGCAGAGAGTATTATGTTGTCAGGGCAGTGCCATTGCAGATATGCTTCAGGAAGCTCTTTGATTACAAGCTTCTGTTTCCAGACACCTAAACCTTCTTCATTTTATTTTATTTTACTTTAATTTTTAGTGAGCCTGTAAAAGGCGGTTGCACTGATATACCACATATTTTAATTAGTCTGAGGATGGGTTTGACGTGCCCCAAATTACTGGCATGTGTGCTTTCTGGTTGCCTGGCTCAAAAATGACCCTTCTCTGGAAGCATGTCATTGCTGATTGCATGGGGTAGAAGCACCTCACTGACTGTGCTCTTATGCTTCTGCCTTGGGGCCGGGCGGGGGGAGGCAATCAGATTCTCTCTCTTGGGAATTTAAAACTATAACAGACAGACAGAAGGAGTCTTTGCAGCTGATTCATTGTGAAGGTGGAATCTAGAAAGAAGTTCCCTGATCTCTTACTGCTAAAATGCCAGATTCTCCCTGGATCTTGCCAGCACCCTTCTACCTCCTTATTCTTCTCATAAATTCATCTCTTATGATTAAGTTTGTCAGAGGTGATTTCTGGTGCTTGCAAGTGAGAAAAGCCTTATTCACAGCCCTACCCAGGGTTTCCAGTGGAAGTGGCCCACTCTGCCCTTGATGCTCCATAACATAGACAGGGCATGTGCTGGTGGTCAGTGAGAGAGCAGAAGACTTTGAAGAGTGATTTTA
>NW_005357115.1:8105971-8115623 GCF_000412655.1 Myotis brandtii
GATTTTATATATATATATATATATATATAGAGAGAGAGAGAGAGAGAGAGAGAGAGAGAGGGAGAGAGAGAGAAACATCAATGATGAGAGAGAGAATCATTGATCAGCTGCTTCCAGCATACCCCCTACTGGGGATCGAGCCTGCACACCAGGCATGTGCCCTTGACCGGAATCGAACCCGGAACCCTTCAGTCTGCAGGCTGATGCTCTATCCATTGAGCCAACCCGGCCAGGGCAAGAGTGATTTTTTTTCCCCCCAGTGGCTTTTCTAAGCTGGTGTCAAAGGCCAGGACTGACCTTATGGCAGCGGTTCTCAACCTGTGGGTCGCAACCCTTTTGGCGGTCGAACGACCCTTTCACAGGGGTCGCCTAAGACCATCCTGCATATCAGATATTTACATTAAGATTCATAACAGTAGCAACATTACAGTCATGAAGTAGCAACGAAAATAATTTTATGGTTGGGTCACAACATGAGGAACTGTATTTAAAGGGCCAGAAGGTTGAGAACCACTGCCTTATGGGATAATGGCGCGAACCCAGCTGCCCACATAGAGAATGAGGCTTACAAAGCTACACCTCAGATGATACCTCCACCAAAGTTTCTTTGTTACTGTGGCTAGAAGGGAAGGCTCCTCTGAACTCCTATCAGATTTTGTTTATAGTGGCTTTTATTACCTTCTATTGTTCCAGGAGTGATCTAAAAACTGTAGTCCTCCCTTTCCTACAGTCTGAAGACTGTCATTGGATCCTGCACACATTGACCTGTCCATTTCAGCATGTAGTTCCTGAGTGGTCAACAAGTCTGACCTGAGGGCTCTCTCTGTTTCTAGCCTGAGGCTTAGGGGTGGGGAATAGGGAAATGAAGGATGAAGAAGGGTTGGAGAGCAGATAGGAGTGACCCAACTGAACAATAGGAACCAGCCTATAATGAGGTGTTAGGGGGCATGTTTGAGAGGCAGCTCAGCCTGGGCTGAAAAGGCCAGCATATCAGACACCAGGCAATAATGAGCTCCACTATTTATGGATTCTAACTTACTCACCTTCAAGGTTGAGGGAACCTAGTGGGTCATTTTCTCTAATTAACACCTACCAGGAACAAAACTAGTCCATCAGGCTTGCCCCTTGGAAGACAGATATTTACTGTTCATCCTCCTATATGGGCTAGGACAGTGGTTGGCAAACTGCGGCTCGCGAGCCACATGCGGCTCTTTGGCCCCTTGAGTATGGCTCTTCCACAAAATACCAACTTTTTCGCATGGGCCACAAAGTTTCAATCGCACTGTACGTGCACGCCTGCATGTGGTATTTTGTGGAAGAGCAACACTCAAGGGGCCAAAGAGCTGCATGTGGCTCGCGAGCGGCAGTTTGCCGACCACTGGGCTAGGAGAATGAACAGTAAATGCAGTCTTCTTGGCATCATCAGACTGCTACAATAATACTTGTAGTTGTGGGAAACCTTTACTTCCCAGTACTTTTGGCTCTGCTTTCCGTTTATCTTCCCCATAGTCACACCCACTCAGGGGCAGGAGTCATCGCTCCCCTTTTATGGACAGCATAGAGCAGCAGTTCTCAACCTGTGGGTCGCGACCCCTTTGGCGGTCCAATGACCCTTTCACAGGGGTCGCCTAAGACCATCCTGCATATCAGATATTTACATTACGATTCATAACAGTAGCAACATTACAGTTATGAAGTAGCAACAAAAATAATTTTATGGTTGGGTCACAACATGAGGAACTGTATTTAAAGGGCCAGAAGATTGAGAACCACTGGCATAGAGGCTTTATCAGTAGCCCGAATCCACAGTGCAAGTTAGGGAAAAGAGACCTGGTGCTAGAACTCAGGTCTGCCTGGTCTTTGTCCTGTCAATCAGTTGAGATCACTTGGGGGCTATGTTGGACCCTACCCTATCATACCAGAGCATCCCCATCCCTGTGAGCTCAGATATGTTGTCTGCTGTTGTTCATGAGGTAGAATTAGGGACCCAGGAGTCACCTCATTTCCTCAGAGTCAAGGATGATTCTGAATTTGGCTCAGGTGGCATTACAGAGCTCTGGCTCAGGGCCACACAGAGCAGCTGTGCATGATTTGCTGGCCGGGAGGGGGTTTCATCTCCCAGTGAGGCAGAAGCTGGGAGTAAATGAGGACCATGTAGAGAAGCTGCTAGAAGCTGCCCACCACGTCAGAGAGCCCACCTGCCAGGTGGGAAGGATTATTTTAATTCTCTTCTTAAAAAAATAGCTGGTGGGAGACTTGCTAAAATTTGCATTGAATGTGATTTTTCGCACACCCAGGGGAGCTGCCAGAACAGAACACATATGCTCCCCTGGAGCCAGCCCTCTGGGGTCTGGGCGTGAGCAGCAAGGCCTCTCCCAACTGCAGGGGCTCAATTGGTTTTAGCTTCCTGTGTGTGAGATCAGTTACACTTGGCCAAGACTCGGTCTGGTACAGCTACTCTGGAAGATTATATTTTGAAAAAAAGATTTCAGGCCTCATTTTAAGACACGAAAAGAAGCCAAATTGAGGGGCTTGGAAAGAAGATAGAGGTGGGTAAAGGAGCAGAACTTGAGCTTTGAATTAATCTGACACTGCTTTTGAAATAAAAAAGAATAAGGCAAGAAAAACCCACAGAATTATTGTTCTCCAAGGGGGGAAGCTGGGTCCAATGCCAAAAAGGTCTGTATGTGAACCTTTTGGCTCTACACTTCCACTGAGATTTTGGGAACTCTATTGCATGCTTTTTGGTATCTCACTAGGGGCCATCATTCCCCCAAAGGATGATTTTTAAACTAATAAAGTCTGGTTCTTGCAAAGCTTCCCCCAAGGAGCCTGTTTATAGGCACAGGCGTGTTTAAGAATTGCCTTGAAGGTACAGCTGGGGGAGCTGAGTCAGAACTGAGGTTCAGGATCAACTGCTACCTGGGGCCTTTGCTTTTTGTGGGGTAGGGAGGTGGGACAAGAGCTTCCTGAATTCTGCGTTTTTTGGTCTGGCTAGCCTTAGGGAAGGCAGGGATAAGACATACTGTCTTACCTGCAAGAGTTAGGAAAGCTTCCCTCTGTCTAGTGGGCTCCTACCTGGTGTCCTGGACAGGAAATCCATGTCTCAATTCAGGCTGCCTTGGTGGTTGTTTTGTTTTGTTTTAATGGATTCTGGGCTGGGGATTAATTTTATTTTCTTCTAATGAGTGAGTTAAAACAAATAGACAATAAAAATTAAAACAATCTGGATGGGAGTATATTAATATAGGTATGTTTCCAGTCTTGCTTCTCAGAGGCTGATATGTCTACAAAGGCCTATTCAAAGGACAGACTAGGGCTCTGCAAAATCTTGGACCTGATTGTTGATATAACAGAGAACTCCCTCCAATACCCATAGCACCCTTGCCTCCTCACTGTCTAGGATGGAGAATTTTTAAATGGTATTTAGATATGGTACATTCTAAATAATATGTGCTTCCTTTTGGCATTGGTTCGTTGTTCTTATTCAACTTCTATTCAGTTTGATCATCATGTATGTAGTTCAGTAAACACTTTAATCATACTCCCTGAGAAATTCTGGGAATCTTGAGTTGAATAAGACCTCTTCAATTGATTCTCACTTCAATGATTCAAAACCAAAGGGAGAGGGGCAGATTTTACCCCCAGGGGCTATTTGGCAAATGTCTAGAGTCATTTTTGGTTGTCACAATTTGGGAGGGCAGTGCTACTGGCACCTAGTGGGTAGAGGCCAGTGATGCTACTAAGCATACCACAGTGTACAGAACAGCCCCCCCCCCCCACAAGTGATTATCTGACTCCAGATGTCAGTTGTTCTGAGGTTGAGAAACATGCTGTAGCAGAAGAGACACACACTGAATAAATGGTTACACTGTGGTGAGATATATGCAAAAATATACGTAAGTACAAGATATTGAAGCAAGTACATGTGTTTGTGTTTGGGAGGGTGGGGGTAGGAGAGGACATTGGGGAAAGCTTCATGGGAAAATGACTCCAAATCATGATTTTTACTTAATGCCTTTTAATTAACTGTCCAAGAATGACTTTTGAAAGTTTATTAGTCAACTACATATTGGATTTTTTCTTTTTGCACAACCCTCTGCTGTCCAAGAATGACTTTTGAAAGTTTATTAGTCAAGAACTACATATTGGATTTTTTCTTTTTGCACAACCCTCTGGGTAATTTAATCAAATGTGTTTGATGACTTCATATCTTCTCTTAAAAATAAAATTTGCCCAAAGAGCTGGGGAGAGGCATAATAAGAAAAAAATCCATTCAACCTTATTTCATGTTTCTCTAGTCCCGTGGTCGGCAAACTGTGGCTCGAGAGCCACATGCGGCTCTTTGGCCCCTTGAATGTGGCTCTTCCACAAAATACCATGCGGGCGCGCACGTACAGTGCGATTGAAACTTTGTGGCCCATGCACAGAAGTCGGTTTTCGGCCTGGGCGAGTCTATTTTGAAGAAGTACTGTTGATATTTGGCTCTGTTGACTAATGAGTTTGCAGACCACTGCTCTAGTCTTCTATAACTTATTATGGTTATAGTTCTTCCACCTGGACAATTCTTCCCTTTTCTCCTTCAAGGTTCATCCTCATGACCTTTGGCTCATGAAACCTTTGGAGATTTCAGTTCACAGTTATTGATCTATTCTCTAATTTCCTTAGAGCCTTGTTACCTCTTTCCCCATGAATACCAGTCTCTTGAGCGTATTTACACATAGACTATGGGCTACTAAAGGACAGGGACCACGCCCTCCTCCTGTAGATTCCTCTATAACATTGAACACTGTTCTGGACCCTGATTTCCACTGTAAGAGGAAGAAGGAGAAAGACATTCAGGAAAGATGTTAGGATACTAACATTTTGCTGGGACACTGGACTCATGGATACAGCACATTTTATCTTTCCAAGTCTCTGGATCATGTCTTATAATAAAGTCTAAAAGTTTAATCTCTGCTCAGTTGGAACAACATGCAAAAAATAAATTGCCATAATTATTATTAGCATTTTCTTACAAACAGATTTTTCAGAAGCTATTTCTACATCAAGCAGATCAACCTTTCTGTTGTCATAGAGACAAAGATCTTTATATAACCATAGGCAAGGTGAGATTTTTTTCTCTCTCTCCCTTCCATTTGTCTGGAACTAATAAGGAAAGGAAAATTTTTAAATCTTTTTTCTATTTTATTTTTTTATTCCTCAATTAAAACTAGTAAAAATGCGGGAGGCTATTTTTTTTGTATCACATTTTAGGTTTTAAATATCTAAGTTTAAATAAAATATGGAAGGGATGGACAGATAGGAACAATTGAACAATGCCATTTTCAAGATTTGCAAGCATGGGCTTGTCAATGATAAGCAATTACAGTCCCCCCGCCCCCCTCCTTTTAAACCAAACAGTGAGCTTCAGTTGGAGGTCTTAAAAGTCAGGACTACCAAGGCCTGAAATGATTAAAACATGAAGTAGCAGTTGCTGAGGGGCTGCTGAATTCTAAGGGGCACTGGGTATCCGCCTTCTCCAATCCCCGAACCCAGGGTGCTCCTCTTCTCTCTGCTGAGCAAGTCCTGTGGATAACTCTGTGCAAGACCACCTCCCTCTTCTTCTGGAAGCCTTAGCTCATAATTTCAGTGCTCTTCTTTTTACAAACTCCTGATAACTTGTTATCCATAGCATTTGTCTATTTTATAATTACCGTTTACCATTTCATTCATTCATCATTAAGAAAAGAGGATTTTAGCATGAACTCAAACACCTTTCCTGTCCTTTGCCTCAATGTTGAATTATATCTTTACCCAACTGACTTCTTGCCCTGGGACTCAGAAGTCTGTCTGTTCTTTCTAAGATTAACCCTTCCCCTATGATCTGAGACTAATGCTCTCCTCCCACCCGCATTGAGATCCCACTCCATCAAGTATTATTCTCCCCACCCCTTGCATTGTCAGTGTCTGTGCTTCTCCATGGATTCCTTCCCCTATTTCTCTTAAAAAAAAACAACCAAAAACAAACCACCATTTTTTTTCTCAATCCTGTTTATTTTTCATATGTCTCAGAGTTTGGGGTTTTAATTTGATCACAGCTGCCTTTTGCAATCAATAGGTATTATGAATGTATGTATGTGTGTGGGGGTTGGTGGAAGATTAACCCTTCCCCTATGATCTGAGACTAATGCTCTCCTCCCACCCGCATTGAGATCCCACTCCATCAAGTATTATTCTCCCCACCACTTGCATTGTCAGTGTTTGTCCTTCTCCATGGATTCCTTCCCCTATTTCTCTTAAAAACAAACAAACAAAAACAAACCACCATTTTTTTCTCAATCCTGTTTATTTTTCATATGTCTCAGAGTTTGGGGTTTTAATTTGATCACAGCTGCCTTTTGCAATTGATGGGTATTATGGATGTATGTATGTGTGTGGGGGATGGTGGAAGTGTGGAGACAGGAAGTATATGGCACAGGGAAGTTTACAACAGACTTCTTGCTTTCCAGAAGGTTATATCCTCTGTAGAGAGCAATATCTTGCATCAGAATCACACAGGGAGTTTGTTAAAGCACGGACTGCTGAACCACACCCTCAGAGTTTCTGATTCGGTAGATTGGGGCTGAGGCCTGAGAGTATGCATTTCTAACATTTCCCAGGTGATGCTCATGCCGCTAGTCTGGGACCACAGTTTGAGGAATATTGCCTTAATATATCTACCCTCCTATTCATTTTTATGCACCTCTTTTGTCATATTGATGTTGAAGTCACCATATCCTGCTGAAAAAGTTATCCTGTATGGGCCTTTATCAGCTCCACCTCCACAGGGTTCTCACCTGAAGATGAGGTCATCTCTCGATTGTCTGATCCTCAGGAAGTCTGATCTTGTGAGGGGCAGCATGTCTGTTGACCCAAGGCAGGGTGGGGTACCTTTTTTCTTCCAAGGGCCATTTGAATATTTATAACATCATTCGCTTAATATAATTCACTTAATATAAATTTATGTTGCTATGAAAAAAGCTCCTAGATTTATTGAATTGTGAGTTCTACCTGCAGTTGCCTTGCAGGGCCAGACCAAATGATTTCAAGGGCCTGATATAGCCTGAGTCTGGATGTTTTCCACCCCTGGCCTAAGGGGTCTAAATGTCTAGGAGAAGATGCTCCTGGTGTGATGCCAAAATAGTGCGTGTGAAGAGAGGAAGTCAAGGGTTCTCCAGAATCCCACAGGGATGGCAAAGGACTTCAGAGCCTGGACAACTAGCTCCTTTTTGCGTGTGAGACTAGGCAGCTTTAGTGTGCTAGCAGACTTATCTTGTCTCACGCTCAACCCCAAATCTAGTCAGCCCTTAAAATATTTTAGAAGGGTTCTCAGCTCTTTAAACTGTGCTGTGGGGCAACAAGAGGATTTTTGTTTTGTTTTGGTCTTTCCCTTTCTGTCTTCTCCAGGGAAGGGGTACACTCCTGAGGCTTCAAGGGTGTGGCAGCAGGAATTGTTGAGAGATTTCAGTGAAAAGCTGAATCTGAAAGGAGCTGGGACTTGGTCCACCCATTCCTGCCGCCCACCAGGGGTTCTCCACTCAGTGCCAACTTTGGAGAAGCTGAAGAAAAAGTTATATATATATATGAATGAAGGGGTAATTTTCTTGCTAAGAAAACAAATATAAAAAGATAATTAATAGATGAAGTGTCTTTGCTACTCAATAGCTGCAGGGCCTTGGTTATTCTATTTCTTTGGATCTCAGTGTCTTGTAATCTGTATGATGAGCACTAGGCAAGTGAGAGAGGCTGTTCGTGGTACAGTCATTCATAAGAGCAGGATGAGAGGCTTGTCAGAGAAGGACAAGGCCTGGGACTTTGAAGGCAGGTTCCATAGATTTGTTGTTTGATTGAAACAAATTCTATCAGCATGGTCCTCACTTTTAGGGGATTGAACTGACAAGATAATTAATGAGAACTAATTAATATAAACCCCTCAACCTTTAAACTGTATCTGTCAACCACAAATATCCCCTGAAGGCCACTCATTCTTCTGGGGGAGAAGTCTGGCCCCTCAGGAGGGAGCGAATTCCCCTCAATGAAATGGGCATCTGACAGACTGCTGGGGCCCAAGGAATTGGGGAGGGGGGGTCTCTTTCCTCCCCCAGCATGAAATTCTATCACCTCCAGTTGTTAGAACATGACCAAGACCTCCACTTTGGTGCCTTTTGGATTCTTTTATAGTATCCCTTTTCTCTTGTAGCAAGTTTATCAAAATGTAATTCATATACCATAAACTCACATATTTATAGTGTACAATGCAATAATTTTTAGTATAGTCATAGACTTGTCCAACCATCACCACAATCTAATTTTAGATAGTTTTTGTTACCCCAAAAGCCACACCCTTTAGCAGTCACCTGACCCTTACTCCAACCTAGCAGCTTCTAATCTATTTCTGTGTATCTGGCTATTTCATTTTTTTTAAAAAAAAATATTTTTATTGATTTTAGAGAGGAAGGAAGAGAGAGAGAGAGAGAGAGAGAGAGAGAGAGAGAGAAGAGAGAGAGAAACATCAATGATGAGGGAGAATCATTGTTTGGCTGTCTCCTGCACATTGATTGGGGATCGAGCCTGCAACCCCCGGCATGTGCTCTGACCAGCAATCGAACCGTGACCTTCTGGTTCACTGGTCGATGATCAACCACTCAGCCACGCCGGCAGAGCTCTGGATATTTCAAATAAATAGAATCATATTATGTGGGTACCTTTTTCTAAATTGAAGAAAGGAGACCTGGTGACACCCTGATACACTAGCACTCACCCCCTTCTCTTCCTCACCCCATTATTTCAGCACACACCTTCCTCCACCTGCTTGCTGATGTATACAAGTCCCTTAACCAGCCCTGTGAGGGTGGAGGCGTTGGTGGCAGGCCCAGGTGGGACACAGGGCCTCTGATTAATGAGGCCTTGATTGAAATGCGTTTGTCTGGGACAGGGGTGGAGCAGTGGCTCACATGCTCACTAAGGTGTAGGTGTGCCCTGGCTGGGGGAGGCAGCTCCCAGCAGTCCGGGTTGGGTGACCAGGTCACCCCTGGCCATTGGGCCTGAACACCTCATTCCTAGAGGACCACAGGAAGCCAGAGGAGTTTGGGACAGGGGTGGAGCAGTGGCTCGCATGCTCACTAAGGTGTAGGTATGCCCTGGCTGGGGGAGGTGGCTCAGCAGTCCGGGTTGAGTCACCAGGTCACCCCTGGCCATTGGGCCTGAACACCTCATTCCTAGAGGACCACAGGAAGCCAGAGGTCACAGTAAGTTCTACCAACCGGGCTGCCCCAAGGCTCAAAGACCACGCAAGATTTCCGGGGGCAGAGACAGCTGCTGCTTGAGCAGCATCACACCCTGCCCCTTTCCAGCAGCGACAGGGCAGTTCCACACCCCGTGCTGCGGCCCCAACCAGGAGAAAGAGGGGACGGGGCTCCCAGGGACTGGGGGTGCGACAGCAGGTGGGGCCCAAATCCAAGGTGCGGTACAGGGTGGTAAAGACAGACCCCAATGTTTGGCTTCTATCACCCTAAAAGCTGGTGGGTTTGACCAGGCGAAAGGTTTTCCTCCCAAGTTCCAGGTAAAGGCGGGCAAAGAGTAGGGAGGCGAGGTGGCGGGGAGCGAGGGAGGGTCGCAGGTCGGGGGTGCC
>NW_005357115.1:8115731-8195008 GCF_000412655.1 Myotis brandtii
AGAGCCCTGAGTGCAGGCTTTGGCGACTGGGCGGGCGCCCTTGATAGCCCTGCAGTGGCCCGCGCCCCTCTCCCCGCCCCTTGGCCTGTCCTCCCACCTCCTCGGCTCCGCCCGCCCTTACCCCCCGCTATGGCGTCCCGCCGCTGAAATTGAGTTGTGCCTCGACAGAGTTCAGTACCCCATCACTTCCTTACTGCTGCTTTCCCGGGACTGTCCGTCCGCTACATCTGCAAATAGCCCTAGTTCTGGGGTAGCTGTGGGAAGGGTGCATGCTTGGGTAAGGGTGGGGCGTTCAGAATGCCTGTCCTCGCTCCACTGTAACCAGGAGTGTGAAGTTGAGTGAGTTGTGTCACTTCCCCTAACTTCTTTTATTTCATCAGGGAGGGGACAGCCCCAGACTCGGGTACAAACCATACCCCATCCCAGGGGTGAAAGTGCTCAGCTGAGAAGCTTCTCCTCTCCTTCCTTCTCAGCCCTAAATCCTTTCTCTTTCTTCCCCACCATCTCCCTCCACACTAAACTAATCTCTGTCCTCCCAACTTCCCCAGTACTGCTCAGTACTCTCTTGGTAGTAACTGCTTTCCTCCTTATATAATAGCGATTTGAGTCTGTTCTAATCTCCACTATAGATTGTGAGGTGCCAGGGATTCTTTCTGGCTTCTACATGGTAAAGATTCGTTGAGTGAATGAAACTGCTCCAATAATATACAGCAGTTACTCCACTAGAGGCCCAGTATGGGCTGGATCTGTGACAGGTGCTTTCCTTCACATCATGTCTAAGCTTCACAGTAAACTAGAAAGTGTTACAATCAGAAAAACGGTGTTCTGAGAGGTTACATGATTTTCCCGAAGTCACACAGCAGCAGAAACCTGTTTGAACTCATATTTATCACCCATGCAAAAAAAAAAAAAATACTATATGATCTACATACCAAGGACTTGGAAAGGAGACAAAATGTTATGGTAAACCTGGGGATCCATGATTTCCCCTATTTAATCCCATCATTAAAACATTTTTCTACCTTCCTTCCAAGAACTCTGGAAATCCTAGAAGTCCTTCTGGAAGAGGTGGGCTTTGAGAGCTGGGAAGGTATCCAAGACTGTACAGACAGGAAGTGAAAACAGATTCCCTTTTTTCTGTGTTGAAGTTACCTCTCATGGACAGACTGGCTCAGGCACCAGTCTCTAGTCTCTTGGAGTCTCTTGCCCAAGGAAGGTGAATTTAAAAAAATAATTGGGCTTTGCTAGATGATAGCATTGTGCTAGATGGCATGAAAAACAAAGCTTTGTATGTCTATATGATTGTCTTTATGTTCTGGATCCCTGTCTCCAATTGCTTACCTAACTATATTTGCTGTTCCCCTGACCTGGAATGATTTTCTCTTCCTTTTTCATATTCCATTTAGGTAAACTCCTAGTTGTCCTTCACGACTCAACCCAACGTCACTTCCACTGTAAAGCCTTCTCTGATTCGACCTGCCTGAGTAGTTGTGGCCATAGCACTTGATTCTATAGCCAGTAATATAACACACTGTAATTATGGCTTTAATTTCGCTTCCTCTTGTCCATTCATTTTAGTATTGCTAGGGTATGTCATAGCTTCTAGCTCCTAGTAGGTACTCAGTATATATTGTTGAGTAACAGAATGATTAAATGAAACCCATGCGCAGACCTATAGCAGATGCTCAATAAATCAGCTGAGAGAAGCTTAACAACCTTGCTTGATTTATTTTCAACGGGGTCACATTTCCTCTCTTTTAGCTTTGTCAGATTTTGGTGGGGAAGTTGGGTTAACTCTGAGCTTTTCAAACATTTCCACCATGTATCCTGAATTGCAGGAGAAAAGGGATGGATACTTCAAGGTGGCTGAGTGGCATTTATTTCAAGTCTTATGTTATATGGGGCCTTTTCTTTTTACTCCATAGCCTGTCTGGTATATAAAAAGAATGTTGCTCCCACCTATCCCTGAAGAACTATTTGATCCTATGCTTGGGTATCCTTGGGAGTTACTTAAACTCCCATAAGAGAAGAACAGAGCAGTCAGAACATCTTGATTTTCCTTTCTGTTTCATCATCAACCATGTGACTTGTTCTTTGATTTCCTCATCTGCAGGAGGAGGGGTAGGAGTTCACAATCCTTCAGGCTCTTTTAGCTCTACAATGCAAGGCCTTTGTGGGCAGCTCCTTTTGTTTTGTTGGTGGAAGGAGGTGGGTTGTGTATATTGACTTCTTATTGCTTGTACTGGATTGGAAATTAAATCCTTTATAAAAAGGTGAAGTTGTTCAGTTGAAAGAAAACTTTAATTCTAATGAGCTTTCATTAAACTTTTATATCTCTGATTAATTTCTGTTGTATCTTACTTATCACATTGGTTCTTGTAGTGTACCTCTTATAACAAAATCACACTGATTGTTAAAATCACAAAAGTTCATTACAGTGGAATTTACCTATCCTTCTCTTTAATATGTGACCTATTTAGAGTGAATATTTTTAAATCTGAAGAACCCCTATGTCATATAATTATACTTATGGTTACTTTTGTCACAGAACTTCAAAAGAGCATGACCCACAAGGATTGCTAATTATTTTTTACTGACAAACTAAAGTTTTTGGAATTCACAAGAAGTTTATTCTCACTTAAAGAGATAAAGAATATCTGACGTGCCCTAACTGGTTTGGCTCAGTGGATAGAGTGTCAGCCTGCAGCCCAAAGGGTCCCAGGTCGATCTGGTCAAGGGCACGTACTTTGGTTGCAGGCTCCTCCCCAGGCCTGGGGCCTGGTCGGCTCATGAAGAGGCAACCAAACGTTGTGTTTCTCTCACATCGATGTTTCTCTGTCTTTCCGCTCATGAAGAGGCAACCAAACATTGTGTTTCTCTCACATCGATGTTTCTCTGTCTTTTCCCACTCTTTCCCACTCTCCCTAAAAATCAATGGAAAAAATATCCTTGGGTGAGGATTAAAAAAAGAAAAAGAATATCTGACGCTACAACTCAGAAATCTTAATAAAATTTTTTGAAATTTTAGAACGGGCTTCTTATATTTTAAGATGCAGAAATATCATTTTGGAAGCTTTAAAAACAAAGATTCCTGGGACTCTTTCCAAAAGAGATTAGAATTCAGTTGATAGGAAGTGGAGCCCAGGAGTCTGTTCTAACAAGTACCCATGCAATTTTGATGCATGGGGTTCCCAGAACACAATTTGTGGAACATTAAAATGGAAGTTCTAGAATTAAATTTGCCTTGAGAAGACAAAGCTCAAGAATCTTTACTATGGACTCTGAATGAAGTTTAAGAATTTTGACCCATTGTTAAAGAAATCTGGTATGTGTTAGCACATGCATACAAATAATATATTTGTAAAATTGTTCAACTGATTATAATACTGAGGTTTTGTTTTACTTTAAAGTAGCAATCAGTTTACTCATTTTAATTTTTTTTGGGGGGGGGAGAATGAGCAATTTCACAAGATCATAGAGCATACTTTTTCTTATGCCTCACTAGATCAAAACTCAATAGCACTTGATGTCACACTGAGATACTGGAGTTGGAGGAAGTCGGCAAAGTAATGAAAAACCTCAAGCAGATTAGGTAAGATTTTCTGATTCTTGAACACATACCATATTAATATAATACCATAACTGATATTTCTTCCCTCTTAAAAGCACTGGTTTTACCTTTCCCTTAGAAGGGAAGTAGGGCATGGAGGGAAAAAAATGTGTAAAGAAAGAAAAATACAGTTAGCCTGTCAGTTGTTCACTTTACCACTGGGAGCAAAATAAAACAAAGCAAACAAAAAAGATGACCCCTGAAAGCTACACTGTGACATTTCATGCAACCTCCCTGTGGCTTGCTTGGAAATTTCACTTTCTGTTTTACTGTCTATATGGTGTGAAATCAGAGATGTGATCAGCTGTGCCATCTCCAACTCTGCCCTGGAGTTCCCGTGAGCCTTCGCAGGAACTAGCTCAAAGCTGAAGGCTGATGGGCACCAGCCCTAGGGATGGGTCTGGGAATAGAGGCTTAAGGATGGTCTGGGGCATGAGAGTCCTTCTCCAAGACTGCTAGAAGAGCTAGAGAAGGGGCCTTGCCATTTTGGTCCTGTTGTTGGAAGGATATAAATGAATTGGGGCTGTTGTCCCCCTTGTCTCATGAAAAAGCTTACCTGCTCTGGCAGTGATTAAAACTACAGAGAGAAAAACAGAGATGAGAGACAGATGTGGGCAAACAGAGTCTGAGGCCAGCACCTTCCTTGGATTTCCCAAGTAATGAGCCAATACACCTCTTTTCCCTTAAGCTAATTGGAGTTGAGTCTCTCTCACTTACAACTAAACTTCCTAATCTCTCCTACCAGCCTTGCTGTGACCTTTATTTGACTTGCCTACATCCTCCGACCCTTCTCAGCTAGGAAAGAAATAGGGATTTTCTATTCTTATCTCTGTCACTTTTCCCCTTCGATTGGTAGCATTTATCACTGTGCTTCTGGGAATAAACTGGCCCAGTGAGTGAACGAACAAATGAATGAATGTGAATGAGTGAAAAAAGAGGCAGTGTCATAGAAACACATTATTCTTCTTTTTAGAGAAACTGCATTTTGCTAAATAACTCTCCAAGCATTCCTTCTATTTTAGGGAAGGACTCCTAGTAAACTGCAGCCTTGGTTTAGAAATCAAGTTTTCAAACTAAAATATTAGGTAGAGCCAACACAAAGAAAGAGAAAACTTTCTCATATGATGAAATAAATAAAAAAGGAAACAGGATTTGAGTTTTAAAAAACTGATGTAAAATTAATCAAAGTGTGGACCACAGGATACTGTTGCCGCCCATGCTAATTGGCAGTATTTAGGGAAAAGGTGTCAAAGCTCAAGAAATTTGGGTCAAACTGGGTTCAAGTTAAACAAAGTTCTTTACTTGACACTTTCTCAGAATTTGTAACATGCATTTTGAATCTCCAAGAGGGCCATAGGATATGCAGGGGACTGGTGTTGCTCTGGGACATACATTGGGAATACTGATTTGGGAACATAGATTGAGAAAACGGACTTTTGTGGCAAAGAACCCCTTCACTAACTGGAAGCCAGAGCTGACCTTGGCATGGATATAGCCAACTAATACGTGGACTTGCTGGTGATCAGGAAGGTTGCCTGGATCCCTCTTCTTCTCCCTCTAGCCTTTGATGTGGACAGTCTAGTCGAGAACCCCAATGTTATCAGTATATCCTTTTAGGGTGAGCATTGCCCTCCCCAGTCTCCTTTTTAAAAATGAAAATACAGCACACTGATTTGATTATATCTTCATTGGATTTATTTATTTTCAGAATAATTTTTCTGGGTCCTGGGATGGTGTGAAGACCTAGGGTACATGAAGTTTAGGAGGTGGATGCACCTCGATTGAGGGGAGGGAGGGCAGGAAGCTTCTTCCCCTCAGAACAGCACAGGAGCAGACTTGACTTGCCCACAGATGCATTCAGAACACAGAGATTAGGGTCTGGAGAGTGAAAAAACCTCTGTTTTCCTCCTGGCTGCCTTGTGTGGAGGTGGCCTGCTCTCTCACCTTCCTGCTCTCATCCTGTCCCTGGATCAGGCGTGGGTAAGGCTCTCAGTCCCCTTGTTAGACCCTCTTGCTTGCACGTGGCTCCATTAGAGATGCTCAGAGCGCCACATGTCTGCCTGATGGTGTAGATAATACCTGTCACGTTGATTTATGCTTTCTGCACATCATGTCACATGTAGACAAACAGAAAGGCCAGTCATTACCTTAGGGCCTGCAAGGCCTTTCTCAAAGGAGGAATCTCCTTCAAGGAATAGGAGTCATTACTGAATTGCACAATATGGGGCATGACAGACTGAGAGAATGGTGCTCCCATTTTCAGCAGAAGGGAAGGCAGTGGGAGTTGATTCGCAGCGGTGCTGAGGGCGCCTGGGGGAGACTGGGCACGCTGGGAGATGAGGAGTGCTGCCGTGGGTGTGTGGAGTTCGTAGTGACAGCTGGCTGGAGAGATCCAGGAGGCAGCTGGACTGCACTGGTGCAGAGCAAGGGAAACACTGAAATGGGAGAGATGAATTTGGGGATCCTACCTTAATGGTTGTCATCTCATAGAACCACTTTTGGGAAGTTACTTAAGAGGCAGATTTCAGGGGGCTTACTGGGAGATTCTGCTTCTGGCTCAGGACAGGAAATGTGCATTTGGAAAAGGAACCCCAGTCCACCCTCTGAGAAACACTGCTCCAGAGTGATAGATGAAACCAGAGAGAAATTGTCTGGAGAGAAGTGGGCTCAGGACAGCATGGTGAGTGGGTTACCTGTGTTAGGGAGGAGGAGGAACAGGAGGAGCCATAACAGAATTTGGGAAAGCAGTGAAATCAAGGGAATAGACTATCCACTCAAGAAACAAGACCCATGATAGGTAGACACAAAGGAAACTTTATTCTAACTTGAAATAAAGATACGAAAATTAAAGAAAACCAGGTGTATGATTTTACTTCTTCTAAATTAGCCAAAAGAAAAGTCATTTAAAGCAAACACCAAATGATAGAGAAATAATTGTAAAACAAACACATCCATTCATTTAAAATGATTTAAGCCTTTTGGAAAGCAATATGGTAATTCCTATCCTGATCCAGGCATATGTGTATCAATGCATTGATTCTAGAACTTAGAATTTTCCAAAGAAAATATTCAAACAGGATAAATAAAATGCCATGAGAATGAAGATGTTCATTATAGTAGTGTCCATATAACATATTTGAAATAATCTAAATATTCAGCAATATTAGTGATTTAAATAAATTAATTCACTTAATTGCTGAAATATTACAGTAATTTAAAATAATTGGACTAATTAAGAGACATAGAAGAGTTGGATATGTTAAATAAAAAAGTTAGAGTACAAAGTAATCTTTACATTTTTAGTTCAAATAAGCATGTTCCTTTGAGAAGAAAACCAAATTTCATTTTCTGCCCCAATCCTGCAACTCCAGGTCAGCTCAATGTGTCATGTGCCATGTTCCTGGTAACCTATAAAGCAAGCCACAGACACCAGTTGGTTTTCTGAGCAGTTACGTGGTTCTCAGATATAAACATCGTATAACCCCTCTTCTCGCCAGTTCCATCATTGGCTTGGTTTCCAACACTTTCCTGCTCTTTATCAACTTAAGATGCCACTTCTGACCCTCTGCACTTTATATTAGCATCTGGCCCTTCTCAGTCCTGACTTTCACCTTCCTTCCTCTCAGACTCCACTGTGACAGGCCCTCCCAGTTTCAGACACTCTCAAGTACTAACACCCACCTCAAGGGTTCTATAATGGGTCTAAGTTTTTACTTAAAAATTTTTTTTTTGCATCGAAGTAATGTCCCTGCTAAAATTATCCAGATGGTTTGAAACACCGAATATTGAAAAATATAATACTTTCTCATATTCCTCCCCCATCTACAGCCATGGCATTTGCTTCATTTCTAAATTATATACTTTTATTGCTACCTGCTTTAATTACCTATTGCTGTATAACAATATTACCACAAATTGGGCAGCCTAAAATTGTTATTGCACAGTTTCTGTGGGTCAGGACTTGGGCATGGCTTAGCTAGTGGAGGGTGGGCAGGGTTGGGGGAAGATCTGGTGGCCTAATCTCTGTATAGACTTTCATTACATTCTGATACTAGCTAGGTTCCAATTAGAATGTTGGCGTGATTAAAGGCTCTGTGAATCTGCCAGCAATAGTCAGCCTGCGATATGGACTAACTTAGGTTTCTTTGGGCTGGTGTCACCTATGTGGCTCATGAAGGTCTCTTCCCCAAAGCTTTCTCTACTTTCTGCACAGGTCTGTGATTCTTCCCCAGAATGATATCCAGTCAAGGTATCAATATTTAATAATAACAGGATGGATTCTTTAGGGACTTTTGAAAATCATAAAAAAATTAGTTGATAATAATTGAACTCACATAAAATTATGAGAATTATGTGTACTTTAACATATAGCTAGCCTAGATATACTTTTATACATCAATGAGATATGTTTTTTGGAGTACAATTCTTGAATAAATCTCAAGTTGCTTCTTCCAGGAAAATGGATATAATCTTTTTTTTTTATTTTTATTTATTTATTTATTTATTTTGATGTTTTTTGGACAATTCTTGAATAAATCTCAAGTTGCTTCTTCCAGGAAAATGGATATAATCTTTTTTTTTTATTTTTATTTATTTATTTTTTATTATAATCACCAGTTCATTCTGTACATCAGATTATTTATTCACTTGGTTCTTAGATTCACTTGTTGATAGATGCATGTTTGTTGTTCACAATTTGTATCTTTACCTTTTTCTTCTTCCTCTTCTTAAAGGATACCTTTCAGCATTTCGTATAATACTGGTTTAGTGGTGATGAACTCCTTTAGCTTTTCCTTATCTGTGAAGCTCTTTATCTGACCTTCAATTCTGAATGATAGCTTTGCTGGATAAAGTATTCTTGGTTGTAGGTTCTTGGTATTCATCACTTTGAATATTTCTTGCCATTCCCTTCTGGCCTGCAAAGTTTCTGTTGAGAAATCAGCTGACAGTCGTATGGGTATTCCCTTGTAGGTAATTGAGTCTCTTTCTCTTGCTGCTTTTAAGATTCTCTCTTTGTCTTTTGCTCTTGGCATTTTAATTATGATGTGTCTTGGTGTGGTCCTCTTTGGATTCCTTTTGTTTGGGGTTCTCTGCGCTTCTTGGACCTGTAAGTCCATTTCTTTCACCAGGTGGGGGAAGTTTTCTGCCATTATTTCTTCAAATAGGTTTTCAATATCTTGCTGTCTCTCATCTTCTGGCACCCCTATTATTCTGATGTTGGTACGCTTGAAGCTGTCCCAGAGGCTCCTTACACTATCTTCGTATTTTCGGATTCTTTTTTCATTTTGCTTTTCCGGTTGGGTGTTTTTTGCTTCTTCGCATTTCAAATCTTTGACTTGATTCTTGCGCTCCTCTGGTCTGCTATTGGGTGTCTGTATAATATTCTTTATTTCAGTCCGTGTATGCTTAATTTCTAGTTGGTTCTTTATCATAGCATCGAGGGTCTCATTAGTTTTCGTGACTCTCTCCTCAAGTTTATTGACAGCTTCTAGCACATTTTTGCAAGCCCTCAAAATTGCGATTTTTAGCTCTATATCCTCCATTTCTGTCATGTTTTTTTGTCTCCGCATTTTTTATGCTTTCTTGGTGCACCCCCTAGTGGTCTTTGTGCGCAGTCTTGTTCTAGTTGAGCCTTGATTGTTGTAGTTAATACTAGAGGGATTTGACCACCAGGCCGACTGGCTGTGTGAATCAGCTGTGTCTGCCGCGGAAAACTTCTGTCCTCTGGGGAGGTGCTAATCTAGCCTTTGCCTGAGGCTATCCGGCAAATGGCTCTGCGCAGGGCTTGGGCGGGGCGGGCTCAACAGGGCGGGCGGAGGGAGCCGTTATGGTGCCCTCAGTCCTGTTCCCAGAGGCTCTGCTTCTCAGAACCCCCGGAACCGCTGCAAACCTCGGAGGGAAAGCTGCCTTCCAACTGATGCCAGACACTCCCGCTTCTCCCGTTTGGGTCCGAGTCCCCAGCGATTCGCCCGTATCTGGAGCTCAGAGTCTGAGACTCCCCCCTGACCGAAAACGACAACCGCGCTCTCAGCCACCAGCCCGCTTTGCGCGCGCACCTCCGCACCTGAGTTTTTTCCACACTGCGCCTCCTCTGAGCCTCGGTGTGCTGATGTCTTTCCTTCTAGTTGAAGAGTCTCTCCTCAGCCAGCCTTCCTGTGGTTCTGGGTGATGTCCGTTCCGTCTTTTAGTTGTATTTTTGAAGTGGTTGTTTGCGGCAGCAGTCTCCGGTGTTTACCTATGCCGCCATCTTGGTCGACCTCCAATGGATATAATCTTTACCCCTAAGAAAATAGTCTTCTTTTTTGTTTTGTTTTGTTAATCCTCACCCGAGGATATTTTTTCATTGATTTTTAGGGAGAGTGGAAGAGAGATGGAAAGACAGAGAGAAACATCAATGTGAGAGAGATACATCGATTAGTTGCCTCCTGCATGTGCCCCGACCAGGGCCCAGCCAGGGAGGAGCCTGCAACCAAGTTACAGGCCCTTAACTCAGTGGTTCTCAACCCTCTGGCCCTTTAAATACAGTTCCTCATGTTGTGACCCAACCATAAAATTATTTTCGTTGCTACTTCATAACTGTAATGTTGCTACTGTTATGAATCGTAATGTAAATATCTGATATGCATGATGGTCTTAGGCAACCCCTGTGAAAGGGTCGTTTGACCGCCAAAGGGGTCACGTCCCACAGGTTGAGAACCACTGCCTTAACCATAATCGAACCCGGGACCCTTCGGTCCGCAGTCCGACACTCTATCTGCTGAGCCAAACTGGCTAGGGCAAAATAGTCTTCTTTTTGGTCCGATATGTAGTTTTCTTCTCTGAGTGTTTCTAAATATCCTGATCCTACAGGAGGTGGCCCATTCTTTTCTATTCTCACCCAGTCTGCTCTGGGGAGATCGTTTTCTTATACTAATGCCTGTATGATTTTTCTTTGGCCAGCTCTTGGTTTTTGCATCTGCAAATGTTCCAAGTTCATTTTAAGTATCAGGTGTCAGTGATATTGGTGAGGCTGTTCTGCTTCCCTCCACACACAATGCTGTGCCCCAGGCAGCTTGTTACCTGGAAAGACTCTCTTCTGTGGGCTGGCACTAGTCGTTTTGCCTCCCTAGTATACTCTTCCTTTGGCACTCTGCTTTGCTTTTCAGGGAACTCTCTGTCCCCTCTTCAAGGTGTTTTGTGAGCCTATTGACCCAAGTGCTTCTTGGTCTTTAACTCTTTTACCTGAGAGGTGATGAGCACAGGTCCTGGGTTAAACTTTCTCCTGGGAGTTCAGTGTTCAGTGAATGACTGACTTGTCGACAGAAGTGGCCAGAGCTGAGTCATTCTTTTTTCATCTGTGAGATTCTGACTGAAATTCTTGGAACTGATTTTTCTTGTCCTTTTTGAGGACTGCTTGTTTATATCTTTCTTAAGTTCTAGGACATTACCCAATGTCCTGTTCTAATAAATTATTATTATTATTTTATCTATATTTTTAAGAGTCAGTTTCAATTGCTTACAACTAAAGAACCTAATCATATACCAAGTCTTTATACTTTTATTTCCATATGTGGTCCTTTTAAAAACATTAATTTTAGAGAGAGAGATGGAGGGAGGAAGAGAGAGAGAGAGAGAGAAACATCAATGTGAGAGAGAAAAATCGATCAGTAGATGCCCTGACTGGGAATGGAATCTGCCACCCCTTGGTGTAAGGGCTGATGCTCCAACCAACGGAGCCACACCAGCCAGAGCTCCACATGTGGTCTTTTCTGTTCTTTGCTCTATTGGCCAAAAGTGGAAAGGACTGCTTCCCACTTCCTAAGTGTGTTCTGAGTGAGAGACTGCCCTGACTTGTCTTGGTGACGTTGTTTGAGAGACTGATGAATGCCATGGAGAGCAGCAAGAGCGATTACCCTCAGACTCTTAACAAGACACCAGGACTGGGGAGGAGGCAGGGACAAAGCCTGGCAAGGACTTGGGCTCAGCAACATGGGAGCCCCTTACTCAAAGCAGTGGCAAGGTTTCAGGGGAGGGCCAATAATGAACCCAGGGAGCCTGTCATTAGGCTCCTTTGCTCCCAATGGCAAAAATTTCTTTTCTTCAGGCTGGGCATGGAAGCAGAGATATCTGACTTTAAGGGTTCATCATTGGCTGGGACAATGAGGATGTCAGTAGTGACCATGACCTGATTTTTTGAGTACTGTGGAAGCCAACTGAATTCTGGGGAGACCCTCAGGAGGAAGGATACCTCAGTAATACCAGAGGCAGAAATTCTTGCAAGTCTAGGAAGATGAGAACTCAAAATGGAAATTAATTTGATTTAATGAAAATAAAGAAATCAATGTTTTGCATGTCTCAGTGTGTTGACTTAGATTCATAATGGTTATAAGCCCTTAAAAATTCTCATCCATAGCTTAATGAGTGCACTGAATGTCAGTTCTATCCCAAACATCACCAAGCCTCTCTGTGGGTAAAGCAAAGACATACAGGGTTCTGCCTCAGTCTTCCAAGAGCATATAGTCTCATTGGAGAGAGATGACTCAAATAGCTAGGAGGAAGTTAGGTACCCTTACAAGAGCTAATCATCAGCATCTGACAACAATTTAAGAGCTGTACTTGTGCTTAATTGGCAAACGAGTGGCTTAGTCAATAAGCAGTAAGAATTCAGTGACTGTAACATTAAAGGACAATGGGAGGAAGAAAAATAATTTAATGCTTTTTGTTCCAGTAACGGTGAGTATGAAGGGTTGCTTGTTCCGAGAAAAGGAACAGTTTGTCCTAGCAATTCACTGCTTCCCAGGGAGCCCATGCTTTGCCAGCCTCTGGTCTCAAGGGTCCCTCCTCCAGAGATGGGGGGTCAGGCCTACTGGAGCAGCCTGCAGAAATCAAGCAGGCTGATAATGCGCTTAAAGATGTTTTCTGCTTATCCTTTCTCTCTGTCTTCCTAAATGCACAGCACTCTTCCAGGTCAGTGTCAGAGGAGCCTATGTTCCCCTTCAACAATAAAACCTAGCAGGCAGGGAGGGGATTGCTGGGGGATTAGGGGAACTCAGAGTGGTTTTGTGTGTCGGTGATACACAGTCCTCTTCTTCCATGCCAGTATCCAGCACAAGGCTGTTTGAGAGCCTTGCTTAAAAATCTGAAGCTGTGGCCAACTGGGAGCTCTGGGCTCTGATGTAGGGGAGAAGAAGAGACCAGATGAAGTTCCCGAGAGACCCAGGCTGTGAGGCTGGGTGGATAGGGGAGGGATTTGAGAGTCATGATAGTGTGGAGTTTGTCCCACTGTGTTCTTGGCATATAACTCCCTTTTGGAGCTTGGTTTTACTGTCTGTAAAATGACCACAAGAAAATAGATAGAGCTTTAATGAAGACCAAGCACAGACATCTAAATATCCTACATTAACACATTAAGAAGTGATTATTCACTTTACTAAAAGGATTGTCCCCTTTATAAGAATTCAAAAATCCCATTTACAGGGCAGTTGTCTTTCATTTAAAAGTAGAATTTAGTTTGCAAAATGTGATTGTATTTTCAGCTTTTAAGGAAAATATAAGTTGCATAAAGGGAGTTCTGCATGTCTTCTTGCTCTGTTTCTTCTTTACCCCTCTACCCAAGATAATGGTGCTTATCCAATGTTTAAGATATGAGCTGAAAACCAAATTGGTAGTGGATTCCTCAGCAAAGACAAACTGGGCTTTATCCTCCAGTGGCTTCTGGACTGGCAATGGACAAATCTTTGTTCTGGTCCAAGCTCCAAAATAGCTGGATTCCTTTGGACAAGTCTTAGAATCATAGAACCTTTGTGTTGTTAGGGGTCATCTAATCCAACCTCCTTTTGAGAGAGGCATTTCAATATCCCTGACTGATATATTTTCTGGACCTCAGTATGTCCATCTGTATGATGAGGGGAATTGATCTTCAGTTTGAATCAGGGCCCAAGGTGGTAGTGGGAGGGTTGAGAAAGTAGAAGCCAGGACTCAGAAGTCTAAATGTAATGACATCACAATCTAGCAGAGGCTAAATTCTAGATAGACCATCTAAATAAGACCCCTTGGGGAATCAACCTCTATACATTCCCTCCCTCTGCACAGAGCCACCCTCCTGTGGTCAGTAGTGAGGAAAAGTTCTGAGATCTTGAGGTACTTGCAATTTGACCTGGAGCTACAAGCAGCTCTACCTCTGCATTTATAAAGGAAGATGAAGTCAGGATGTCAAATGAATTCTTCTCATCTTTGGATGAGAATTATTCCAAGGTTGAGCAGCCTCACTGCCTTTTCTCTCTTGCTTCTGGCTCTCTCTCCTGCCTTTACCCACCCCCAACCTTTTTTGTCCTTTTTTTTTTTTTTTTAAAAAAAAAAACAATATGCAAACCTCAAGGGCATGCAGTTGGGTCTGGGTGAAATCAGCTGAGTGTTTACAGGATTTATCCAAGGAAGAGCCCTTGGGTCATTGTCATGGCAATTTCGATAATCCCGACAGGGTGCAGATGTGGCTGTCCAGGGCAATCTGAGAGTGCCTCCCACCCTCCAGCCTCAGTCACTGGTGGGGGCATATGGGGCTCGCTTACCCTTTTTTAGTAATCTATGTGCGGGGGGGGGGGGAAGTTCTCATAATTTTAGTCATAAAAACCTTGGGCCCAAAATATTTTATCAAAAACTTCATCTGGAGTGAGAAAAAGGCTCTGCAAAGGCTGGTTGAATCATTGGTAGGACTGGGCAAATATGCCATTTTTGCATAACTGCATTGCTTCTTTATTGCCTGCAAACATGTCTATTTACTCTCTTCGATCCTATCTCCCCCTGCTGCACTCAGATCTGGAATATGAGCTCCTCAAGGCCAGGGATCTTTTTAAATTCATTTCTTGATGTTTTCAATGCCTGTCACTGTGCCCAGGCACTTAACAGGACTTTAGTAATCTCTTTTGGGTGAATGAAGAGGTGGCATAAGATGGCAGAGTTGTGCAAGGCGACTCCTGTTGGATAGAGATTGGATGAAGGTAGGAATGTGTGAGGAAATCGATACCATGAAGATCAATGCCCAGAAAGGTAAATCTGGTGTCCAAGTAGTTGGAGAACTAGAATTGGAAAGAAGTTGGTGGCAGGAAGACCAGCAAGGAATGTGAACCAGTCTCCTTGAAAAAGCATTGCTAGGGGTGCCTAAGAGAGACCTGCTATTGCAGCTCTGTTCATCTGGCCAGGCGCACAGCCAGGAGAGAGATTCAAATGCCTAAAGAGTTGGGCACCAACTTGAACATAAATGTTCGCAGCAGCACTTTTCATAATAGCTAAAATCTAACAACTCAGATCTCTATCAACTAATGAATGGAAAAACAGAATGTGGTATATCTATATAATGCAGCAACTTTTAACCTTTTCCACATCCTGGCACACATAAACTAATTACTAAAATTCTATGGCACACCAAAAATATATTTTTTGCAGCTCTGACAAAGAAAGGTATACTTTTTATTCATTTACATCAAATGGCTATTGTGTTGGCTTTTTTTTTCTTCATTTTTTAAATTTGACAATTTAAGGAGAGAGAGGTCAGTGCCCCTGACTTAATAGTCAGGTATTGCATGTTTTAAAAATTCTTGTGGCACACCAGTTGAAAATTGCTGATATAGTGGAATACCATTTGGCAATAAAAAATGAAACAAACTACAGCATGGATGAATCTTGAAAACATTGTGTTAAGTGAGAGAAGCAAGTTACAAAAGATCATATGTTGAATATTCTATTTATATGAAATGTTCAAAATAGGCAAATCTATAGAGACAGAAAGTAGATTAGTGGTTGCAAGGGGCTGAGTGAGGGAGGAGTGGGGAGTAATTGCCAATGTGTATGGGTTTTTTTAGGGGGTGATGAAAATGTTCTAAAATTAAATAGTGATGATGGTTGTTTAACTCTGTAAATATACTGAAACCCATCAAATTATATACTTTAAAAGGACAAATTGTATGGTATGTGAATTATGTCTCAATAAACATAATTATTAAAAAATAAAAAAATTGATTGCCTGACATAAGGGTTTAAGAGTCTCCTGAGCTTTGGAGGAGAGGCTGCAGGGGTTCCAGAGAGTAAAAATGAATCAATTAGCAGGTTGTTCATGCTAATAAATACTATATATGTGCAAACCAATCCACAAGTCCGCAAATGGCTGTCTTCTTTTTATTTCCATTTATTTCAAATGTGGGCTGGTACAAATGCAACTTTGGTGGGGTCTGCTTCATTCTGCAGTGTTCCACAAGGCCCCTCAGTTCTGGTAGCTGCATGTTAGTGAAGGAGCCCCAGAGCTGTCCTGGACTCTTGCTCCATGTCTGGCCTATTCAGGTTTCACCTGCTCTTGCTACAGCCTCTCTTTTTCTAGGACTCAGTTTGCTAGAGGATGATACCATTCATCTTCAAATTGACCCCTCCCTTGGGCTGCTGACCCATAGTCCTTAAGCCAGGTCGTGAGTCAGGATGCCATTAGAATGGGAGGCCTTCTTAGAAGCTGCCAGTGCTGTGCTGGCAAACCAGCTCTCTTGAAAATAGGTTAAGTATCAAATGGCAGAGCCAGGATTAGAGTCCTAAATGTGGGTGTATTTAATTATGGGACTGCCCACTCACTCTTAAAGCACTCACACTAGTTCACAAGATCCCCAACAGGAAGGTCTTCAAAAGGAAATGGTCCAACCCAAGAAAAGGGATGTCATTCTAAAACCTCCAGTGTGGCTGATTGCAAACTATCAATGTGAACATAGAGTAGGGAAGAGAGGAACATGATTGGCTCTAGACAGGTGGCATGAACCTGCTCCAGCACACCATCGCTCTCAGGGCGAGTACACTCTGGTGGCTCCTTCACCAACTCCTCAGGCACATTCTGATGGGTGTTTCCTGGAGTATTCAGAAAACATGAAAGCTTTTAACTTTCCCCCCATATCAACTTATTTGACATTTGTGCAGGCACAGAGGATAGGGACAAGTTGTTAATGAGGAAATGATATAAAGGTTTTGATGTGAATAAATCCCACACCAAAATACTGATGGAGATTAGATTCCTGATGGACTCAAGTTTGTTTGCTATCCTGTCAAAGCATATGACTATGTAGGCTAGATCAATATAGATTATGTGGGGCTTACATGTAAAACAATGGACTTCTTTTTGCATATGCTGTCTGATTTCTAGGCTTCAACCTGGTGGAGAAACCTAAACTTTACCATGCCATCAATTACTTTTCTTAGATATCCATCCTCACCAACCACTCTGTTCTTTATAATTTTAGAACCTTTTCAACAACCCCCAGAAGAAACACCATCCACAGTAATAGTCACTCTTTATTCTCACTCCCTCCCCCCACTGTCCAGAATAATACCAAGACACTAATCTATGTTGTTTCGATGGATTTGCTTATTCTGGACATTGCATATAAATGGGATCATACAACATGTGGTTTTATTACATCAGGCTTCTTTCACTTAGCACAATGTTTTCAAGTTTCCTCCATGTCATAGTGTGTATCAGCACATTATTCTTTTTTATTGCCAAATTATATTATGTTGTATGGATATATCACACTTAGTTATCCATCTGTCATTCAATGGACATTTGGGTTGTTCACTTTTTGACTATTATGAATAAGTTGCTATGAACACTTGTGTACATGTTTTTATTTCTCTTGGGTATATGAATAGGAGTAGAATTTCTTAGTTATATCTTTTAGGGAATTACCAACTGTTTTCCATCATGTTTGCGCCATTTCATACTCCCACCAATAGTGTCTGAAAGTTCCAATTTCTTCACATCCTCACCAAACCCTGTTATTGTCTCTGGTTTTTATAATAGTCATCCTAGGGCAGTGGTCGGCAAACTCATTAGTCAACAAAGCCAAATATCAACAGTACAACGATTGAAATTTCTTTTGAGAGCCAAATTTTTTAAACTTAAACTATATAGGTAGGTACATTGTTATTAACTTAATTAGGGTACTCCTAAGGCTTAGGAAGAGCCACACACAAGTATGTTGCAAGTATGTAAATATGATAGTTTATTTCTGGACTCTTGGTTCTATTCCATGGATCTATATGTTTATTCTTATGCCAGTCCCTTATTGTCTTGATTACTTTGTAATAAATTTTGAGATATTTTATCATGAAGGGGTGTTGGATATTTTATCATCAAGGGGCCAAAGAGCCGTATGTGGCTCGTGAGCCGCAGTTTGCCGACCATGGTCCTAGGGCATGTAAAGTGGCATCTTATTGTGATTTTGATTTGCATTTCACCAATGATTAATGATGTTGAGCATCTTTTTATGTGCTCATTGGCCATTTGTATATCTTCTTTGGAGAAATGTCTATTCAAATTCTTTGCCCATTTAAAAATTGGGCTATTTGTCTATTTATTGGTGAGTTGTAAGTGTTCTGGGTGCAAGTATGTTGTCAGCTATGTCACTTGCAAATATTTTCTCCTATTCTCTGGGTTGTCTTTTCACTTTCATGATGGTATCATTTGATGCAGTTCGATTTTTCTATATTTTCTTTTGTTTTGTTTTTGTGTGTGTGTGTCATATAGAAGAAACCACTGTATAACTCAAGGTCATGAAGATTTACTCCTACATTCTATTCTGAAAGTTTACAGTTTTAGAGTCTACACATAGGTTTGTGATCAATTTTGAAAAGGTTTTTGTGGATAGTATGAAGTAGAGTTCCAACTTGGATATCCATTTGTCCCAGCACTAATTCTTGAAAACTATCCTTTCTCCATTGAATTGTCTTGGCATGCTTATCTAAAATCATTTGACCATAAATATGATAGTTTATTTCTGGACTCTTGGTTCTATTCCATGGATCTATATGTTTATTCTTATGCCAGTCCCTTATTGTCTTGATTACTTTGTAATAAATTTTGAGATATTTTATCATGAAGGGGTGTTGGATTTTTGTCAAATGCTTTTTCTGTCATTGAGATAATTATGTGGTTTTTATACTTTATTTTATTAATATGGCATATTACAATGCTTTTTTTATGTTAAGCCAACTTTGCAAGTCCTATTTGCTTTTAACTAAGCCCATGAAAAAGAAAGGGACTTACGAGTGAGTGGGGCAGGCAATGACTAAGAGTCAGAGAGACAAGAGCTCTGCCATTTGCTTCTGACTTAACCTCTCAAAGTCTCAGTTTTCTTATCTGCCAAATAGAAATACTACAAGTACCTACTTCTTTTTTTTTATAATTTTTATTTCTTAAAGTATTAAAAAGAGTATTACATATGTCTCCTTTTTTCCCTCCCCTTGACATACCCCGGCCCCTACCCCCCTGGTGTCTTGTGTCCATTCGTTAATCTTATATGCATGCATATAAGTCCTTCGGTTGATCTCTTAATCCCCCCCCAAACCTTCCCCAGGCTTCCCACTGTAGTTTGACAGTCTGTTCAATGTTGGTCTGCCTCTGCATCTACCCCTGTTCATCAGTCTATACTGGTCCCCATTATCTGTCCCAACCTCACTGGAGCAGTCCCAACCTCACCGGGGCCGTCTCAGCCTCACCGGGGCCATCCCAACCTCACCGGGGCCGTCCCGACCTCACCGGGGCCGTTTCAACCTCACTGGGGTTGTCCTGACCTCACCAGGGCCGTCCCAACCTCACCAGGGCAGTCTCGACCTCACCAGGGCCGTCTCGATCTTTCCGGGGGCATCCCGACCTCACTGGGGCTGTTTCAACCTCACCGGGGCCATCCTGACCTCACTAGGGCCGTCCGAATCTCACCGGGGCCGTCCCAGCCTCACCGGGGAAACACAAAGTTTGGCCCTCTGTCCCCTGCCGGGCGGCTCCCCACCAGACAAAATCTCTAGGCGTTCCTGGTGGCTGAACATCCAGCACTCCTGCAATGTCCAAGAGTTCTGAGTCCAAGTTTCAATGTCCGACAGTTCCTTATGTGTAGGTGTCAGCAATGATATTTCAGTTCTGGATGGTGGACAAATGGTGGCAATGCAGGTCCGACCCTCTCTGGTTTGATCCTGGGCAACCTGCAGCGACGCACAGCTGCTGACTGCTAGCATGGCAAAGTGACGTCAGCGTCCTTCATCTCTGGATTGTTTTTCCTCTTGTCTTCATGGCTGGAGCATTCCTGATAATTCCTCTCTGTTGCAGGAATCCACATGGTCTTGGAGTTGTTTTCTGAAAATATACAAACATATTCTCGACCGAAGGTTAATAAAGGGAATTTTACTTGGGGTCTTTTTTATATTTGCCCAAATGATTTTCCTTTGGCTTATTTTGACACCATGTGTGTTTTCCTGGGTGTCTTGCTGTTAGCATAAATGAAAAAATTTTTCTAGATGTAATTTAGTTACAGGATATTTTTCCTTACATGGTATTTTTCCACTATCCCCCCTTTTTTTGATTTAATTATTAGGAGGATTTTTTGGAAAAGTTACAATGCAGTCTAGGTAACTCTAAATTTTTTTAATTTTTTTGCACAAAAATATGACTGCTTTAGGATCATTGCATGTTAAGCAAATTTACCATGAAATGAAAATTTTGGTTAATACTTCTTGAGCCAATTTTAATCTGAAAACCTGACTGCTATTTTACTGTCAAATTTAATACTTTAAAAACAATCTTAGTTTACACTGTAAATATTAATAGTACCTACTTCTTAAGTTTTATCCATGATGTGTAGGGAGTTTGTAAACAGTACCTGGTCCATGAGTGTTCAACAGCAGCAGTTACTATAATTAATGATGATTATAATGGTATAATTTCTCTGGCTCTTCACTCTCCTCTGATGATTATCTGACATAAGATCTGGTGCATTTTGCAGAGTACAGTAAGTACTCTAGCCTGGAGATAAAGTGGGAAAAGAATAGACAATTTATAGACAAGTTTGTGTGGATGTGCATGGAAAAAATGAGCTTTTACATGTGCAGGTGATTTAGTTTCTCCAGTGGAAAAAATGCTAATGACTATGATTAAATAGCTGTGCTTAATTCCACAACTTGAGGAAAAATAAGTCACTAGCAAGTTGATTATTATTATTAATATTCAAGTAATCAGGCTCATTTGTAGAGCCTGATTAAAAATAAATGTTTAAATGAAAACACTGGTTTTAAATTAGTGAAAGTTAGAGCCTAAAATAATTAAGATGGTAATCTGTGGTACCACAGTAAAATCAAAGCGATTAAGTTATTGGCAATACTTGAACAGGAATATGTGTATATTTTGTCTTTGCCTCTCTAATTGAGAATGGGGAGTAGAGAATTCCAAGTCTTACTCTTCAATAAAAACTTCTCATTTTTCTCACGGAGCTGTTGGTACTTTAATTCAGTAACGTTTGTACCCTCTCTGACAGTCACGTGGAACTTTATGAATTCTGACAGGACATAGTAAAATGCCACTGTGAAGGTCAGCTCACCATCAGTCATTCTTTTAAATATGTTTTTTTAAAAATTTGTTTCAGAGAGAGATGAAGAGAGAGGGAGAGAAAGAGAAAGAAGAATTGATGGAAGAGAGAAACATTGATTGGTTGACTCTTGTGGACTGAACCCACAACCTGGCATGTGTCCTGACTGGGAATCGAACCAGTAACCTTTTGGTGCATAGGATTATGCTCAACCAACTGAGCCACATCAGCCAGGGTGACCACCAGTCGTTCTTTCTTGGCTTGTACTTTTACACGAGATTAAACCCTCAGCACCAACTCGCACATTAGATAGCAGATCCTGGACACAAGGACTCTTGACAGAAGAATATTGCCTAATTTTTGTCCATCCTGCCCTTGTCATTTGCTAAGACATCAAACCTTTTAGTGTGGGTATAGCTTGCTTTAAGAGATATGTGTTCTCCAGAAAATGAAATGTTTACAAATTAGATTCTATTTTAAGTGTTGAAAGGGAGCACTCCCCTTCAATTCATTAGCTGGTGGATCTATTTCTTATGCCTTCAGTTCCCTTTCTGCTGCCTCCTCTTCTGCCTGTGAAAGTGCTCAGGTGGCTCCAGTGTCCTAAAATTCCTTTCTTCAGCCCCTGGCAACTGCAGTTCAACTTCCTGCTTTTATGAGTTCAGTTTTTCTTAGATTCCATATATAAGTGGGATCATATCCTATTTGTTTTTCTCTGTCTAACTTATTTCACTTAACATACAGCCCTCAAGGTCCATCCATGTTGTTGCAATGGCAGGATTCTCCCCCCCCCCCTTTTTTTTTATAGCTGAGTAATATTCTATGTGTATAGATTTTCTTTACCTATTCTATTTGTTGACACTTAGGCTGTTTCCATGTCTTGGCTGTTATACTAGTAGATAATGCTGCAGTGAACACAGGGGTGCAGATATCGCTTTGAGATAATTATTTTGTTTCCTTTGCACATATATCCAGAAGTGGGATTGCTGGATCATATGGGAGTTTTATTTTTAATTTTTGAGGAACCTCATATTGTTTTTCTATAATAGTTGTACATTCCTACCTATAGTGCAAAGGGTTCCCCATTTTTTTTGCATCCTCATTAGTACTTATCTCTTGTCTTTTTATATAATACTAGAGGCCCGGTGCACAAAAATTTGTGCACCTCGAGGGGGGGGTCCCTCATCCCGGCCCGTGCCCTCTCGCAGTCTGGGACCCCTCGGGGATGACCACCTGCTGGCTTAGGCCTGCTCCCCGGGGGATTGGGCCTAAGCTGGCAATCAGACATCCCTCTGGCAGCCCGGTAGCCCTCGGGGGATGTTCACTTGCCAGCAGGGAGCAGAGCTAAGCTGCAGTCAGACATCCTTAGCGCTGCTGAGGAGGCAGGAGAGGCTCCCACCACCACCACTGTACTGGCAGCCATCAGCCTGGCTTGTGGCTGAGCAGAGCTCCCCCATGTGGGAGCGCACTGACCACCAGAGGGCAGCTCCTGCATTGAGCATCTGCCCCCTGGTGGTCAGTGTGTGTCATAGTGACCAGTCATTCCCAGTCTTTCTGCTGTTAGGGTCAATTTGCATATTACCCTTTTACTATATAGGATAGAGGCCTGGTGCACGGGTGGGGGCTGGCTGGTTTGCCCTGAAGGGTGTCCCGGATCAGGGTAGGGGTCCCGCTTGGGGGCCTGGCCAGCCTGGGTGAGGGGCTGAGGGCCATTTTTAGGCTGGCCAGCGACTGAAGCTCCCAGCCTCTCCTTTTTTTCTTTTTTTTAAATTCTGTTATTTATTTACCTTCTATAATTTGTTGCCATCACTGGAGCTGAGAGCCGGCTCCTGCTCGCTCCAGCTCCGAGGCCACGGCCTGCTGAAAGCAGGTATCTGGGGTTTATTTACCTTCTATATGAAACTTTGTTGTTTTTGGAGCTCAGAGCCTGGCCACGGCAGGCGGGGAACCTTGGCTTCCTCCATCACTGGAGCAAGCAAGCCTCCTGCTCACTTCAGCTGTGTGGCTGCCGGCCGCCATCTTGGTTGGGTTAATTTGCATATCGTGCTGATTAGCCAATGGGAGGCGTAGCGAAGGTATGGTCAATTACCATGTTTGTCTATTATTAGATAGGATAGCCAGCCTAACAGGTGTGAGATGATATCTCATTGTGGTTTTGATTTGCAGTTCCCTGATAATTAGTGATGAGCACCTTTTCATATATTCATTGGTCATTTGTATATCTTGGAGATATGTCTATTCAGTTCCTTTGCCCATTTATTAATCTGGTTATTGTTATTTTTTGCTAGAGTTTCTTATATATTTTGGATATTTGTCCCTCATCAGATATATGATTTGCAAATATCTTCTCCCATTCAGTAGGTTGACAATTTTGTTGATTATTTCTTTTGCTGTGTAGAAGCTTTTTAGTTTGATGTAGTTCCACCTATTCAGTTTTGCTGTTGTTGCGTGTGCTTTTGGTGTCATGTTAAAAAAATTATTGCTAAGTCAAGTCCAATATCAAGGAGCTTTCCCCTATGTTTTCTGGTAGGAGTTCAATGGTTTCAGGTCTTACATTTACGTCTTTATTTGGAGTTAATTTTTTTGAGTAGTGTAAGATGGAGCAGCCCACTTTCCTTTTTCAGTGTTTCCTTGCTACTCTAGTGCCCATTTCTACCAATTCTGTTACCCGAGGCAAGTCATATAAACTCTCTCAGCCTCATCTCAAAATTAAAAGGGGCATTATGCTAATGACCTCCTAGGTAATTGTGAGGGTTAAACATATTAATCCTACATAAATACATGTATAACATGTCAGCATAGCACTAACCATGTAGGGTGCACAGTAATTGTTGTTTATTTCCTTCCAATTTTTCCCCCTTTAAAAACTTCCTTTCCCAATAAGGCATTAAATACTAATAGGAATATTTAACGAGTTACCATTATTTGTGGTATTTGCATTTTATTCTAGGTAATTAACTCAGTCATTCATTTCTTTATTCCATATCATTGTATGTTTTGTGGACCTCGATGTATTCCAGAAACTTTCAACTTTAACAGTTAAAAATTAAGCAACAAAATATAAGGGGGCCTATGTTCCTGAAATTTGACCTAGTGGATTTGGACCTAAACACATAGATCTGATAAGATACCTGCATTATTTTGGTTGTGTGTTATAGCCTATATTATGAGGGTATCTTTCCTGTTTGAAAATTCCACTATCACTATCCCTGGAATGCCTACAAACACTCACCACTATCATCTCTGAGGGCAAGGACAGAAAGAAAGAAGTTCGGGGAAGGCAGCTTGCCAAATACCACAGTCTTCCCAAATGCTGCTGTTTTGTCTTAACAGGCTTGTTTTTGTAGCAAAACTATCTGACGGAGGTGCTTTTGGCATCATTCTCTAAGCATCCTGCACCTCATGATAAAATGATTCTGAATATTCTGTGGTGAGAGGTTGTGAGGAGCCAGCGATTTCCTTGGGGCAGCTTTAGCCATAACAGAGAGCAAGGGGAATTCAGGACAAGGCATTAAAGGGTTGGGGTTGCAGGGAGGGTATGGGTAACTAGAGACTTCTTAGCACTTTTTAATCCAAAGAGCTAAATCCGCTCCTCAACCTACCTCTGAAGAGAACTGTCATAATTTCTACCCACTTTCCGGGTGAGGAGCTGAGAAGCATGGAGAGACCCAAGGCATCTCTGGCTCCAGCTTACCTGTTTGTCTTTATCTTCAGTTCCTTAATATCATCTTCTGCAGCAATCACCCTTTTTATCATTCCCCAATCACACCAGGTTCCTCTCCCAACTCTGGTGTAGAGGAAGGAGGCATACTGATCCCATTTTACAGATGAGAAAACAGCAGCTCAGACCCCAAGTTCATCTAGTCAGTCATGGCAAGGCTGGGACACACTTGGCCTCCTGACTGCCAATCTGTTTCCTTTAAAACTCAGGGAAGTGCAGGTTCTCAGAAACCCCCTCCGTGCATACTGAGTCTCTGCACCCACCACAGCAGACGGAGCAGGTGGAAGAAGACAGGAAGCACAGCCCACCCATCAGGCTCCATTTACTCCCAACCCAAGGATTCTTCTTCTGGCAACTTAACCACTTTCCAGAGTCAGCATTTAGTGTTGCTTGTGGAAACACAAATAATTTAGCACACAACACCCTGAACTGTAAACTCTGGTAAATAGGATCAGGGGGAAGATTTAAGTGGAAGGGACAACTGCTGTACAGACTTAACAGGAATTCATTAGGCTCCACAGATAGAGCAGATAAAAGATCCATAACCACCGGAGGGAAGTGAAAGGAAGATCCTAAATCCTTAAGACACAATGAGGTCCTGCCACAACTTATTAATCAGATCATGCTCAGGGGCACGGGCTCAAGTATTTAAAGGAACCCAAGGCATGGCATTTTAGATGAGAGCAGGGCCCTCCTGAAATGCATGGCTGTGTCAGAGATTCGGTGTCATCTCTCCAGTACTACCGCTTCTCCTTGGGCCATTTCTTCCTGTTTCTATGTACTGTTATTTGCTTCCTTGCTCTTTTGCCCTTTATTCTTTCCCTTTCTCCCTGTTTGCTTTCTCCCTTTAAAAAATTCCTGTTCCTTTTCTTCTTTCTCTACCCATCTCTGCCTTTACTAACTCACTCCCACATTCTCTCCCTACCTTTTTATTTCCCACCCTCCTCAGACTCTCCGAGGACTTGCCTTCCCCCTCTTTCTGTGTTCCCACGCCCTGCACACTCTCCCTGTAGGATTTAGTGTGCTGTGTGCAGGTTGAGGTGTGGGGAGATTCACACAACACTCTCTCTGTCTTCCCCACTTACATTCCTTTCAGCACTTTGCATGACTGGGAGGAGCAGAGGGGCAGAGCAGAACATCAGCACTTCATTTGGTCCTACATTGTTTGCTTTTTATCATTAAATCAGATGTCCTAGGATTTCTATATAAAAACCAAACAAAATACGCTGAAAAGTATCGCACTGTGTCTTTGGATATTAAAGGGACACAATTGAAAAGAATATTAACCGTTATGAAAAGTGAAGTGCCTATTTCTCACCTCACACTGATCAGCACAGATTTTTCTGAAGAGCATGCCAGTATGGTTTCCCATTCTCCTATTCTCTTTCCTTGCCTCAGAAGAGATGTAACAGAGTCTTAAGAATTGAACAATATCTTATTGCAATTTTTATACAGTTTTTGAAATAATTGCTTGTAAGTGGAAAAGAACAACAAAAGAACTTTGGAGCAATGCTATGTCACTTTCAATAAGTCAAAAAGGAGGGAGAGTGGGTGTTGTTAAGTGGCAGAGGGGAAAGTGCTCAGAGAACAAACTCTGTGTGAGTGTGTGTGTGTGTGTGTGTGCGTGCGTGTGCGTGTTTGGTGGTGTTTCTACAGCATCTCGAAGATCCACTGCAATCTCTAAAATCGCTGGTGAGATTGTGGTATGACGAATATCTGTGCTCCCCTTCATGGTAAGGCTCTGGATGTACTCTGTCCACATTCAGCCAGAGTAAAAGCAATTTTCCATACACTAGGGGGCAGCAATTTGAGCACTGTAGGGACTAGTGATTTCATATGGCTGTAGGCGATCCCCTGCTCATTTTTATATATTAAGTGTTAAAAAGGGAAGGGGGAAAACTTGACAGTGCTGGTTGATTGAAATTCTAAGGGGAACTTTCCTGTAGATAAAAACATATTGAGAAAAGCCAGGGTGCTTGGGAATTCAGGGTGAAAAGGAGAGACATAGAGAAATAAAAAATAATCATAGGAGAAAGGTTCCCTGATTCTTTCTGATTGTGAATAATGTTTATATGTTTTTCAGGCTGTTTGGTGTGTTGGTTCTATATTTAATGGGTTTTCAGCTCCTTCCTAGCACCATGCTTCCTCCTCTTCTACTTCTTCTCTCCCTTATCTCCCCACTTGCTTCTCTTTCTCCCCACTTCTTGGCTTTTCCCTCCAGAAGGAAGCTGTAATATGCCTCCCAAAGAGGCAGATTCTATGGTGACTGGTTGTCATGGAAACACACATATTCTGAGAACTCTAGTCCTGCTAGAATGATCTGGGAATCAGACCCTGCTTGGGTCACAGGACAAGGCCATCCCTAGGATTTCTGGATAAAGGAAACCAGGAGATATAAGGTCATTTGAAGTATAGGCCAGAGCCTACACAGAAAGGCTGGAAAAATGGCAACTAAATAGTTATTTCTTCTATTTTACACTATACATCATTACATTTGCTGTAATGTAAATAGATGAATGTAGCTGTGTCTAAGGGGTTGAAAAATAAGAATAGCTGCAGTATTTTTCTAATGTTTCCTTACTATTCTTTATTTATAAAATGATACGGTCATGTCTCTGGGGAAGGGGTCACAGTTTGAAGGAATTTTTGCCAGCTCTTTCATATCAAACCTGGTGAATTGCTATTTTAGTAGAATAAAAAAATTCAGATTTATAGATGCCAAAGTCACCTTTGGTTCCCCAAATCAGTGGCATCACATTTTACAAAGCACGTCAAATTTTACTGAGATTACTTCATTTTGGCCCAGGATTTCAACCTAGGTAACAGGGGACTCATCTCTATCTCAGATCTAGGTTTCCAGAGGGCTCAGTTTTCCTCTCTCCAATCCAAACACAGGCCTGGAGGCTTTTTCTCCGTTGTCCAGACAGTGTTGAGGGTCACACCTCTCTTGCGGGTTATGTACCATCGTGGATGGGTGCATAGGTGATGGTGAGGAGTGAGCAAAATTCACTAAATCTTTGACCTTTAGTTTGGGGGAAATATCTTTTTTTTAAATTATTATTCTCAAAGACACTCCTCCCTCCTTTTCTTGTTTCTCCTCCTTAACCCCATACGCATTTTCCTGCTGTTCACAATAGACTCCAATGATCCCAGAAGCACAGAGTCTAAATCGGTTAAAACTGGTCCTTCTTCTGTGATGATAAGAGAGTTTGCTCTTGAGATTATCCTAGAAGATGAGGAAAGTATTGATATCCACCCTTTAGAAAAACAATAAAAATGCAGTCATGTTTGCAATTAAAACAGATCACCAATATTTGACCATATAGTCTATATAAAAATACTCTTTTCTCCAACTTGTTGACCAAGCAGATTGATTGATAATGCATAAATGGTGATTGGCGAATGCTCCTGAGTTGGAATTTTAAAGGCATGTATGATTTTGTAAGGTTCCCAGGAATGGAAGAGAGTCATCCATTCCAGTCTGGCATCTTAACAAGGACTTCCACAAACTGTCTTTAACACACTATGATTTTGAAGGTTCCAGGAATGGAAGAGAGTCATCCATTCCAGTCTGGCATCTTAACAAGGACTTCCACAAACTGTCTTTAACACACCAGTATAGGTGAGCTTCAATTGCTTGCTCTGATATCTTCTTTAGCAGTTGCCTCTGCTGCTTCTCTCCACCCTTGATCCCTTCTTCAAAGGCAACTGATTTAAACTCTTCAGCTTTAGTTCCTTTACCATATTTCTAAGTTACATACCGATTTACTGATTTTTCCACATTAGACATTCTATTGATTTCACACTATAGAAGATAAAGACTTGAGGTAGAAGTGCAGCTCTTAAGAAGAAAGGCATAGTCCCTGCCTTTGAGAACTTACCCTCTGAAGTAATGCCCCCCTCAATGTCATTGTCCTGGTATAGGAGAATGCAAGACTTCGGGACTTTGGGCATGGTGTAGAATCTAGGTTTAAATAATTGCTGTGTGACCAGGAGCCAAACCTTTTCTGGTTGCACAGGTGTAAGGCTCAAGATATGTAATATAAAAGGAGGATTTACTATAGCCTTGAGACATAAGTGATGTAAGCATCATTATCTATATGTTTAATGTAAGGAAAATGAGGACCTTGAAGCTGAGCGGCTTGCCCAAGGTCACAGAACTAGAATCCCGTCTTCTGAAAGTCAGCCCAGAGATTTCCCCTTCTCACTGACATTCTTTTCAGTATTATGTATTTTTCAAAGATGTCACAGCACTCTTATGAGGTAGGTGGTGTAGGTGATATTTCCATTTTGTAGATGGAGAAACAAATGTGAAGAGTTAAGTTCAAGAATGCCTTTAAAAAATGCTGCTTTAGGATGGATATGAATGGAGCCCCTGACTTGCATGCAATTTGGACACATAGGATGGGAAGAGGGTTATGAAGACACAGGGAGGAAAAACCTCTATTTATTGAGATGCCAGCTACTATATAAGGGTTATATATGATCTTGTCTAATCTTCAAAACTGTACTGTGAGGTTGGTAGCTTTATCTTTATTGTACAGATGAACCTCAGAGAGGCTTTGAAACTTTCCAATTGTCACACAGACCATCAGGCTATCACTAAGTGGGGTCTGTTTTATGTATCACCTGACAAAGTTGACATTTGACTCCAGGACTGTATAATTTTCAAGCTTACAGGAGTATGTGTTGTTAATTTTTTCTTGTTGTTGAAGATTAATCATTGAAATTTCTGTGGTTTCTTAGAGCTGAAACCAAAGGTAAGCTTTTCTGCATCGCTTCACAGAGATTCCTCTAATTTAAAGAGCACATTCATGTCTTTTTCTCTCTGTTTTGGGAGAAGGATAAATAATGTGTTTGAGGAGATGTTTCTTCAGTGGCCACTTTAATAAAGGCTTTTCTTTCTTTCTTCCTTCTGAGTCCATAGACAATATTTTTAATTGCCCTGCTTTCCCCCCTGAGTTATAATTAGCCATGCTCTGAAAGTTATAAATGTGAAAACTTTTATTCATCTGCTAAAATCTCTACCTCAGAGTATAGCCTGTTGGTTTGGATGTACACAAAAGGACTGTAAAGAAAAGATTTACAGAAAATGTGCTTGATATGGAAATGTAATAGTTAAGAGGCCCAACAACATTTTCTGGATATTTGTGTGAAAAGCCAGCAGTTCGGCTGGATTAGTATTCATTGCTGCCTATAGGGTAATAGGAGCTGCTTGGGAGCCATGAAGTAGAAGAAAGAGACCCTTGTCTGTACTGGGGAAAGAGTGTAGTGGCACTGACTTTATAATTAGGAAAACACTAAATACGAGGCTATGCTACCACACAGCTCTGCTGTTTCAAAATATCTTCTTATTCAAAGTATCTTTTTCTCTTGCTTATGATGCTGTTTTCTCCCAAGGAGTTCAAACTTTGTGTTTAGAGCATAACCTCTGGGGAAGTTTACTGGACATGAATTTTAGAGTCTGTCAATTCCAGGCCCATTGCTGGAAGCTGTTATCATAGATGAGGTGAACAAGTTACTGCCCGTGTCCAAGGACAGCATGAGCCACACAACACCCCCAGGGTTAGTAACTATTTGTGAGATCCAAGTGGAACTTAGGTCTACTCTCTTCTCACACATCACAAAGCCAACCAAACACATTCCTCAGCTTATTGTAATAGAAACACTTTCCACTGGACTCATTCTCTTGTTTCTTCAACTTGAAAAATCACCCATATATATTTCCATATATATTTTTATTTTCTAAGTTTTTTTTCTCAATGTCCTGAAATGACAGCTGGTTCTGGATTTGCCTAAGCATTTTTGTTTTTTTAGTTTTTTCTTTAGAACACACCAGGCACATTTTAACATATGGACAGTCATTGGTTTGGCACTGAGAAATACAAAAGAAGTGAAACCATCATGTGTCTTACAGTGAAGACATGAATATACTCCCACAATCAATGGGAAAACAAGGACTAAGTACAGTGGACACTCATGCCTACAATTAGCAGGTGCTCAAAAGCGTTTGTTGGTTGAGAGAAGGGGTCTGAAGTAAACAGAAAAAGGTTGAGGCAGGAGTCAGGGATTTAAGGTAGGTTGATGGAAAAATCAGCTACAGTTAGATAGATAAGAGAGAAATCCTGTGCCCACCAGGGGAGAACATCCTACAAAATGAAGATTTGAGCCATGGCTTGATTTATGAGTTGGGCAAGTGAGAAGATCTGTCTGAATCAATTAGTGTCATCTTGGAGAGAAATGAGGAACAATTTGAAAAATCCATACGTGCCTGCTTCTCTCCAGGTACATCACCCCATCCCTTGCTACTCATTGTGATCTTCTGTCTGTTGCCGTTCCTAGGCTGTGGGGAACTCCCAGCTGAGCTTCACGCGTGCTCTATGAGATAGGGTCAGAGACACATTTGTTCACAAAATATCAATATATAAATAGAGGAGGTGTCTTGGGCTCGTATAGAGTGTGTGTGTGCTAAGGTTTAAGGACGAGAGAAAATGTCTCATCCTTAAAGCTCAGCACCAAACACTGGATAGCTTGTGTCAGCATTTTCCTGGCATGAATTTCCTCACTGCCAAGTCTTGCATGGCATTTCAAAATTATGCAAAGAGGTTTTTTAGCAACATAACAGGAATGCTTAGTTATTCCTTTATTGGGGGAGTAAATGAGATGGTTATAAAGTTAAATAAAACCCAGAAAGTTCATACTGCATTTTCTTAAAATCCTTTGTCAAAACAAATAGCCTTGAAATGAACATAAAAATTTAAATGGCATTGACTCTAATGAAACAACATGGAGCCTAATGAAGTTGAAGTGCTCTGAGAGTGGGAAAGCAGGGCTGCTTTTATCTTATTGGAATGTTTATGTCCTTGCATTTCTACTAATCACACTGTGATAACGTCATTTGGAGAAAATACTTTAGGAAAGATTGCTGATAAAAAACAAAACTGATACAGCCTCAAGTTCACAGTGCAGTCTCCCAAGTAGTCAGGCTAAATCAGGTGTCTAGGATAGAGGGCAGGGGGCTGGAAGAACACGATTGGAGTCAGCACTCATCTTATATTTGGGTGTGTAACAATTTGGTGCCTTTGATAAAGAGGTTCTCAACTGTTAACTGGGACAGAACCTCAAACTCTACATGTTAGAAAGCAAAGTCTTTATCATTCTCTTGGAAATCAGCTTTCGGTACACTGTTCCTTATTTCCATGAATGAGTTGTCATTCTTACAGGCATCCAGGGTTGAGGCTTTTCGTCATCCTTGGTTCTTTTCTCTCTCCTTCCATATCTCAAAGTTACTAAATCTTATCAGTTCTTCTTTCTACACCTCCAGAATCCTTCTCATTCATTCCATGGCTACAGCAATCAGCTCAACTCATTTTCTTGATCCTTATCACTGGACTAGAGCTCTCTCTCAGTCCAGGCTCACCATCTTCCACCTTCTCCTGCCTCAGCTGGTCAGATAAATCATCCTAAAGCCCATGTCACCATGTCATTCACCTGATTTCTGCCCACAACATAATCCTGATGGTCAAGGACCTTTACTACCCAGTTCTAACAGCTTTTCCAGCTCCATGTTTTGGCATTATCTTAGACGAACATGGGACACTACTGCTGCTATACTGGTATTGCTCCTTTTCGTCTTAATTGGTTTCTTCATTCCCTCACAGTTCCTTTGTTTACTTGTTCCCCTATTTAGGATATTGTTTTTCTTCCTCATTATTTATAAAATTTTTTTGCAAGGTAACGGCTTGTAACTTTTTCAGTCACCTCTTTGAGAATCTGGTGAAGGCTATGAAACTTTATCCCAGGAAAATGCATATCCAAAGGATTCATTGACTCCTACAGATCCACTCATGTACTCCTTAAGAGAACATTGACATAAATTAAGAATCATTGCTCAAGGTCAAGTTGAAATTTCCAATCCTTCATAAAACCCTCCTAAATCACTGTGGCTAATGATGACAACACCCCCACCCCTACCTTTCTCACCTGAACTCCACTGAAATTGTCTCTCTCGTTCATTTGGACCTTACTGGAGACCAGTGTGTATTGTTTGTTTTTTGTCTATGCACATGCTTCATTTCCTCAAGTAAACTAAAAGCTCCTCGAAGGTAAAGCGGTGCCATTTAACCCTTGGAATTATATATAACTCGGTATATGTTGTTTTGATTAATCAAATAATATAATTAGGCACATACAGGAGTCCAAATGGCAGTTTTTTCCTCTTCCATGTTAGTTGCTGTAGAATATATTTTTGGAAGGCCTCTGATGCCCAGTGATGGTCAGACCTGATGACTCTGGTAGACCTCCTGATCTCTGTGTAAGTTTACTGCAGTTGATACCAGGGAGGCCCCTGGCTGGAATTTTTGATTTAGAAGAATTAAGAAAACTGGCCCTAGCTGGTTTTCTCAGTGGTTAGAGCATTGGCCTAGGGACTGATGAGTGGTGGGTTTGATTCCAGTCAAAGACACGCTCCTCAGTTGCAGGCTCGATCCCTGCCCTGGTCAGGGTTTACTGAGGGAGGCAACCAGTCAATGTATCTCTCTCACAAAGATGTTTCTCTCTGTCTCTCCCCCTCCCTTCCACTCACACTAAAAATCAACGGCAAAAATATCCTCTGGTAAGGATTTAAAAAAAAAAAAGAAAAAGAAAAGAAAGAAAACTGGCCATGAATATTATTTACGGGCATTTTGGGATGTAGTAAAGGGATTGGCACTTCATATAAGATCTTGGCAAAACTGTGAAGATAATGAGTTCCTCCTTGGTGTACTGTCCTCTCCTCTCAGGGCTCCCTTGACCCTGACATTGTAAGCCTCAGGTACTTCCTTTCCTAACCTGAATCTGTACTTGGGAAATTTTTAATCTGAATGGCAGCCTCTCTATTCTTTATTCCAGGATTCCAATGATTCATACTTAAAATTACACCATGCAATATACATCTATACCATCCTTTTCACACACATCCCAACACACACACACACACACACACACACACACACACACACACGGGTGTGCACACACATGACTGGAACTGGCTTCTGTATATGAATTTATACAGTCTTAATAACACTAGTTATGAATTGAGGAAACCTTCATTTTCCATGTTTCTAAATAATCTGAGTCACAAAGGTTTTACCACACTTTCATTATGTTCTTCAGTAGAGAAAGAACATGCAGTAAGGAAGAGGTGATAAGAAATTGGGTGAGTAACACATTATGGGCTCAAGACTAAGAGTTGTAGAGGAGTAACCAGGGTGAGAGCGCTTGAGTTATAAAGCCCAACAGCAGCAAAGGCTATATATATTATAGGTAGCTGAGAACAGTGCCCCTCAAACTAGCCTAGGTAATAGGCATCTGGACAAGCTGGTGCTCTTTATGGAACACTATAAAATGTTGATATGTTTTACCCCAGTGGACAAACAAGTAGCATGTTGCTAGCTCATATTATATATCTGCAATAAAATCTCACTATCAAAAGCACACTTCCACCAAAAACAAAATGAAGCAATACCTCAGTGGGGAGGAGAGGGAGGAAGACTTCTCTGGCCTGCAGACCCAGAGACGTCTGCAGATAGCAGGCATGCAGGAAACCTTCTAGAACAGTGGCCCTGAGTACAAGGGCTGATGGTAAAGTCACTGGCCATGACCAACTGAAGACAAAAGGCCCTTTCTGGATTATAAAACTACACAAGCTTCCTGGTTCTGATTCAAACAAGGAAAGGAAGGAGTCTCCTGAATAACTGCAACTAGATTTCCTGTTCACCAGGTGGGACTGAACAAGATTTAATTTGATTTAGAACAATAAAGATATTTATTTTTTTGCACCCAAGGGACATGGAGCAATTCATATCATTATAGGCTTACAGTTGGAACTGTAACTCATTCTCAACAATGTCTTTATAAAGTCTTGAGTTTAAGGATTTCTCCTACCACTGTGTTGGAATCTGGCTGAAGTGCACACCCTACTGTTAAGCTTCTGGTGACCATAAAAGCTGCCCTCTGTCTAACTAGCACATGGGAATAGGCCTCAGTGGATAGAAAATGATTAAGAAACATTTATGTAATTTTTTTCCTATGAATTGAGAAAAGATAATCATAGAGCAAGTTCAGGTGAGGAATACCTGGGTTCAACTCCCATTGGGTGACACACAGGTTGAGATATATAAGAATAGATCAGCACTCCTCAAACTTGAGTGTGCATGTGAATCACTGCAAGAAGCTGTTAAAATGCAGATTCTGACTCAGTAGTTCTGGGGTGGTACCCTGGAATCTGCATTTCCCATGTGATGTGGTGCTGTGGATCCATAGACCATACTTGGGGTGACATTTGTCTTAATTTCTGTTCCACCTTTACCCCAAACTTGCTCTTTGATTTTTAAAAGTTATTTAACCTTTCTAGATTTTAGCTTTCTTAACTACAAAGGAAGAAAATTGGCTTAAACATTTCTGATAAGGACATTTTTTAGTGCCTTCCTGATAGCACTTTGATTTCCTTCTCAGGAACTTTGCTGTTTAGTGTGCAGATGTGATAGGTAGGTAAGCCTCAGGATTCTCTGTCCAGTTATGGAAGCTGATGGAGATCCTCCTCGCTCAGTTACCAAGACCTTCGTCTTACAAGCCAGGTACATAAGAGGCAGGATAGGACCTATGCTTGGCATATTGGTTTCTCTCTCATAGGTCTTTAAATCCTGAGTAGAGTGAACCTAGGGTAGAGGAACTGTTGAAATCCATCCTTCCACCTGGGAGGCCAGGGCTCAACTGGCAGCAAAACCTTCTGGAGCCTCCTCACACCTGTCTTTCTCAAGCTTGGCTCTCTAGTCTTCCCTTCCATCTTGTGAGGAGCCCATAATTTCCCAGAATATTTTTTTTAAAATATATTTTATTGATTTCTCACAGAGAGGAAAGGAGAGGGATAGAGAGTTAGAAACATCAATGAGAGAGAAACATCGATCAGCTGCCTCCTGCACACCTCCTACTGGGGATGTGCCCGCAACCAAGGTACATGCCCTTGGCCGGAATCGAACCTGGGACCTGGGACCTTTCAGTCCGCGGGCCGACGCTCTATCCACTGAGCCAAACCGGTTAGGGCAGAATATTTTTTTTACTTAAGTGACTTGAAGTCCATTTCTGTTGCTTGCAATCAGAGATTAATATAGTTGTTAAAATCTTTTTGACTAGAGCATTGTAGGATTCAAGATTTGAGCAGCTTATGGATGGGCTTGATCACTGTTTTCTATAAGGAAAGGAAAAGACACAGAATATTTTTCCTAAGGAAGGTCAATTGCTTTGACGTCTTGGACATGGATTTGGGTGTAGGCTATTGGTGCTGGTGAGGGATTTGGATTATTTTCTAGCAGATTGGTAAGTGTAGTAATGTGATCAGGTTATTTTCCTTGATAGTCAAGTGAAGACTCAGATGCAACCTGTGCTTCAGAAGCAAGTAACAAGGCTCCCAATGAGGCTTCTTGGACCTATTATATTTGGAAGTGCCAGGAAGGATTTACACTTTGTTGCGTTTGATCCTACCCATCAGTGTATGGAGTTTTCTGAGGGGCTCTAGAATTTCCTGTCCAAAATTGGGAACAGTAGCTAAAAGCAGTCAGAGAAGATTCTGAAGAGTCAGACCATTGCTGAGCAGTAACACAGTTCACAGCTCAATCACCTTACATTACAGTTTAAAGAATGAAGACACCTGACACCTTGCCCTCATTACCAAGATTGTAACAAAAATAGAAAATGGCATATGCATATGTTCCTTCCTCTAACTTGTTCCAGAACAGTCAGCAACTCGTTAGCTAGCTCATTTAAGCCACTCTCCTCATGGTCTAAGGCTTCTGCTGCTGTAACCATTTCAGGCTGTCTGTCAGAGCCTCCTAGGAATAAACTTGCACTCCATCAGCTCATTCTTCACTTTAGTTACCCCCTTCTGAAAATGGGGTTTTCAGGGGCTAGTAAATAACATCCGTCTATTCTCATCCCAGTCTGAGTCAGAGAAATGAAGTTCTCATGCTTCCTTTATTGATAAAACCATACAGCAGGATACAGCATAGTAGCCAATAGGCTTTCCAGAGCTTCACTTCTGGTCCCAGTCTAGCAGTAGGATCCTGCCAACAAGGAACAATACCTGCTGTGTTATGATTCTTCTTGGAGAAGAGTAGAATGTGTGTGTAGCCTGTAAAGATTAGGGGGAATGCAGTCATTGTGACTTTGAGCTGAATTATGGTAGGTTTTCTGTTTTATAGTTTTCAGTGACAAAAGAAATAATTTCTTTCCCCCTTTCCATCATTTTTTGGGGGTATTAAATTGACCTGTTTACTTCCTAGATGTTTTCTTCCTACTTCTATTAGCTGCATCTTCCTTGCTGCCCCTTTATATTTAGAGTCTCAAGTGCACAAAAACAAATATCTACCCTGAATGTAATGTTACTAGAATTCCTGACTTCAATAACACATGGCCAGCCTGAATAATGAGGACTTAACCAGCCATTCACTTTGTGCAGTAGGACAATCTACAGAAACATTTGCCAAGGGAGGATCTTGGTTTTGCATAGCTGGTGCTCCCTTGGTGGGGGCGGGAAGGGTGTAGTCCTGCTTAGGCTCTTTAGTTCTCATAAGAGACATTCTGAAGACAATGTTCCCCCTCAGTAGATTGTTAAAAAATACAGAGCTTCCCCAAGATATCTGTACTTCAGGTTCCTGCCAGATGCCATGACCTTTACTCTGTTGTTTAGTTCTTACCAGAAGCTCAATTGTGAGGAATAAAACTATTAGAGGATTGTTAGAAGGCTATAAGTTCCCCTAGTAAGTCAAAATTTATCCTTAGATCAAGCCAGGATACTTACAACTGTATACTTAGACTACACTTTTTGGGGTCTTGTAAACTGTTTTTTCTAAGCTGGACTTCGGGGTGAAGCCTTGAGGATGCCATAAAAAGAAGCCATGTGAAAGTTGCTTATTGCACTTCTTGAGGTTGTTGCTAATGATATCACACCATACCCATTTATGAGGAACCATAGGAGACATTTTTTTCTCAGACTTAAGTACTCAGAAAATTTACCTTTCTCCTAAACAAATGGCATATGAAAAATTTTATGTTCATTGTGATTATTATAATCAATAATGCTTCCTTTTGAGCTTTGGCTACCATGACATTTTGGAGTGAACTTGGGACATTTAACCTTTGCATATGACATTTTTTGGGGTATCTTCAATTTGCCTACAGTTTCAAATATTATTCTACCCTTGTATTCTTCTTTGCTCTGATCCCTTTATCTGCTTTTTTAAAAATTTAACAAATTATCTTATATTTTATAAGCTGCTTCAAGTATTAGTTAGAGTATCAGGGAATTAATTAATTGAAACAGTAAATATGGAGTTATACTTCTTCCACAGAGGAGAATATTCTTACCATTTGTCCACATTGTAAATTCTTGCCTTGTTATTTTTGGTCCACTTCTGCCTGTGACCTTCAGGCCTCTGATCTTGACCTGCTTTGAAGCATATTTGGTCCATTCTCCTCTTTAGGCCACCTCATCTCCACACTAGGCCATCACCAGTCTCTTCCCTAGGCTATCTCATTGTGTGTTGTCCTGTGGGTGATCCCCAAATCCACATCTCTAAATTTTAATGTTGTGCCACAAACCTGTAGGGTATATCACTCAAGAGCTCCAACTACGAATCTGCATTTTTGCCTCAAATCTGTATCTCCTCATGTATCCCCGATGTGGTGAATGGGCCACTATCCCTGAAGATATCCTCATCAGAGAACTGGGAAACATCCTAAACTTGTCTTCCTTTTCTGTTCCTCCACGTCCAATTCATCTGCAAATCCGATAGATTCTCTCTCCTATATATATTGTGAATTCTAGCACTCTTTTCCACCTCCACCACTAGTTTAGCTTTCATTATTTATAGGCTAGATTATTGTCAGACAGAGCACCACCCCCAGCCCATTCTCCACACAGCTCCCAAAGGAATATTTTTGAAGAATAAATCAGATTATAATAGCTATTAAAACCTTCACAGAATCCCCATACTGAGGAAATAAAGTTAAAACTTTGGTGCATTGCATAAAAATGTCACCATAGGTTGTAAGGAAAAGTATGGTCTACCACTCTAATCTCCTGCCACTCTCCTCTTACCATCTTAATGTTTGCCTATTTTGTATCATTCCCTTGGCTTTCTTTTTAAGGGTCGACTTCCCAGTGCTAGCTTTACATAATAGTCAAGTTGGTAGCTCACTCTATTGCAGGGGAGGGGAACCTTTTTTCTGCCAATGGCCATTTGGATATTTACAACATCACTAGGGGCCCGGGGCATGAAAATTCATGCACTGGAGGGGGGGGGACCCTCAGCCCGGCCTGCCCCCTCTCACAGTCTGGGAGCCCTCAGGGGCGGGAGGTGACCCAGTGATCAGGGGAAGGCAACACCCCCATAACAGCTCTGCTGCTGCCACTTCTGGCAGCGCAAGCCTCGGCTGGCCCTGGTTACCTGAGCCCTGAGGCTTGCCTGCACCTTGGGCTGGCCCTGGGCTGCTGGGGGGTTGAGGAGACTGGGAGACTTTGGAGGCAGGCACGTGGCAAGGCCGGGCCTACCCCTAGGCCTTGCCACATGCCTGCCACCCCGGCAGGGCTGAGGGGACTGGGCGCTGCCATCTTGTGGCTGTAGGCGCCATCATCTTTGAGGGCGGGACAGTCTATTAGCATAGTCCCTCCTTATTGGCTGTGGGCGCCACCATCTTTGAGGGCGGGGCAGTCAATTAGCATATTTCCTCCTTTGTCGGCCTGCGGACTGAAGGGTCCCCGGGTCGATTCTGGTCAGGGGCATGTACCTCTTTGTTAGATAGGATTTGCCATATAAAATTATCAAATTAAAAATTAGCTTGCGCCCTGGCTGGTTTGGCTCAGTGGATAGAGTGTCGGCCTGCGGACTGAAGGGTCCCCGGGTCGATTCTGGTCAGGGGCATGTACCTTGGTTTCGGGCACATCCCCAGTAGGGGGTGTGCAGGAGGCAGCTGATGGATGTTTCTCTCTCATTGATGTTTCTAACTCTCTATCTCTCTCCCTTCCTCTCTGTAAAAGATCAATAAAATATATTTTTTAAAAAAATTAGCTTGCTATATTTGGTCAAACATTTAATTAACTCATCCCTAATGCCTTGACAAGGCCAGACCAAATGATTTCCCAGGTCTTACAGGGGCCACAGGCTGGACATTCCCCACCCATGCTCTAATGGGATTGAAGGGCAAGGCATCCCCTCACCCCAATTTCTAGCAGTGTGCTTAAGATTCTCAGGAGGAATAATAGCTTACTCCTTCATTAGCCATAACTATTCTGTGGTAAAGTAAATCAGTTACGTCAATTATGCTCTTGCCTAAAGCAGTGGGACAAAAAATAGATACATTTGGATGAGAGAAGAGGAAACGAAGGGACATTTCTGACCATGGGGTCCTGGGCAACTCCATCATGTCTCTGAATTGAGGTTTCCTAGTATGAGGACAAAGAAAGAAAGAAGGAGGGTCATTTACTGGCAAGTGAAGATGAACATGGGTTGTGCCACAACTTTTCTAAAGATCAGAACTGATTCTGATGCTTTTCCTACATCCTAGCAGGTTAGTTATTTGATGGAATGATTCTATTCTAGTTGTGAACTGTGAAGAATAGATGGTGTAAGGTGAGGGGTGAGGAGGAATGTGATGAAGGGAGCTTAGATTAGTCTTCAGCCTTACATCAGAGATAATGCCATCTTTGGGATAATGGAAAGCCACACCTGTATGCAGAATATCTCTTAATTTCATATGGTTCAACAAGCATTTGTGGTGCAAATATCTTACTAGGCTTTCTTTGGATGGGGCCTGTATTGTCGAAGTGGTAGAAAGTCATCTCTAAGAAAAGTAGGGTGTATCAGTATAATGGGCTAAGGTAGAAAAATCGTTTTGAACTCATAACCTCAAAATGGAATATCTTTTTTAGCTCTAACAACTCCATAATGGCCTAGCAGCAGAAACAGCTCTATTGACCACTGCTGACACTCATATACACTCCTAGTTTCCCATGAATTGGCCCTTGTAGGAGCCAAAACTTCCTGGAGGGGAAATGATTCCATGTATTAGAACAGGAAAATTGGAGAATATTCTGTGGTTGCTGAAAAAAAAAGGTAATTTCAAGGGCATCAGGCAGAACTGAAAGGACAAAGGAATCAGACTAAAGAATCAAGTTGTAACAGTTTGAGCATAAAAAATAAGAAGAATGTTAATATATATGAGTATTTTGTTTTTCTATTAAATGTGTATCTGTTGTTACAGCATCTTAGAGATGTTAACAATGCATTCCCAAATAGTCTGGGGAAAAATAGTAGAACCTACTAAGACCAGGAATAACTGATCAGTAGTCATTGTCTCACACAAAAGTGAGATAGAAAGAGGGTCCAAGATTTAATTGACACAATGATAACCCACAGTAACCAAGTTGAGAAAGAGGTTAACAGTGTGTGGGCAAGGTTTTTAATTGTCCAGATGTCTTCAGGAGAAGAGGTAATTGCACAGACTCAACCTCTCATCTCCTAGGAAACAGAACCCTTTGATGGCCTTACTAATCACAATAATATAGTAATTAGGAATATAAGCTTTTATAATAATGCTAACAAGCCAAGTCAGTATCATATAATCATAGGACAAAGGTTCAGGGTGACAAGTGAAACTTAGAGTGTAGTACATATGGCAAGAAATGTGTATATGATTTTTATTTTTTTAGAAAATGTATTTTTATTGACTTCAAAGAGGAAGGGAGATGGAGAGAGAGAGATAGAAACATCAATGATAAGAGGGAATCATTGATCGACTGCCTCCTTCACACCCCCTACTGGGGATCAAACCCACAACCTGGGCATGTACCCTGACTGGAATCAAACCATGACCTCCTGGCTCAACCACTGAGCCATGTGGGCTGGGCTAAAGGCAGCATTTTTAAGGCCTTGGCACTCTAGTCCAGTTCTGGCTCCCCTCTAAGAAAATAATCATTCATGGTGGAATGGAAGAGATGGCATGAAAAGCCTTGAAAGGAACAGATGGGTGCTTCTTGGCTCTGGTTCCTTCCCTCCTTCCCCATCTTCCCAATACACCATGTAGAGGTAGAGAGCATCCTGCTGCACCTATGTGTGCTCTCCCAACCTTTTCCTGACTTCTAGAGTCAAAATACACCGAGATTATAACTCTCTAAACTAAGTGATACCAATTTGAAATGTTTTTTCCATTGTGTAGTTTTCCTGGGCTTGACTGGCATCCACAGCACTGCCCAGTGGTATGCTTGCTTGCTCTCTCCAGGTGGAATAGCAGTTTGTCTTAGGCTCTGCTTTGTACTTGCTTAGTGGAACCACAAAGGATACCTGGCCTCATGCTGGAGCTAGGACTGCAGACCATGAACTCAAAGCCTATGCTGTACTTTGTTTATCAAATGGAACAGTTCCACCAAAGGAACTGGGGATGTTGGCCTCAGTTCCCAGGACAAAAGATGAATCGTTTGCTTTGAGCATGTGCAGGCCTCTGCATTGGCTCATGCTCATTAGAGGCTGGTGCTGGCATGGCACCTGCACCTCTGGGATGTGAATCACAGCTCCCACAGAGGGAAGAGCCAGAAAGGCACCAGCCATCAGAAGCTTGAGACTGTTCCCCAGCTTTTCCATTGATTACTCATTTATTCAGCAAACATTTGTTAGCTTTTTCAACTCTGGTCTGCCCGTGGAATTCATCACCAGGCACATCTCAAAGCCCACCACTTCTGTGATTTTCTCACACTGCCCTCTCCCTGGCTTGTTTTGATTTGTTGTCCCTGGCTTTCTTTCCTCTTCCCTGGCTCTCTGCTCCCTTGGTCCTGTGCTGTTGCTCCTGATAGTGGTGGTTCCAGGACCCACTTGCTTTGAGAGACTGCCTAGACACAGTTGGCCTGCCCTACCCACAGCTCTCCCAGGACTGTGATTTGCCTTTCATTGTCTGGCTTTTTTTCTGGCTATGGAAACAAAATGGGCTTGGATGAGCCTTCAGGATTTTCTAGGCAGCAGAGGAGACCAGATAACTCCACAGCCAGGCATTGTGTTAGGAACTGGGTTGTGGGTGGGAGGAGTTAGGGCTAGAAAGATTTAGTCACTAAAAAAACCCCCACAAAAACAGACAAGTTTAAAAATATGCAAACTGTGTAGTCTGTCAGATGTTAAGAAGTGCTTTAAAGAAAATGTATGTAAGGGGAATAGAGGATATTAAAGTAGGAGTAGGAATAGTGATTTAAAATAGGGGACTTAGAAAAGATCTTACTCACCAGTGATTGCTTGGGAGGAAGATGCTCTAAACAAAGGGAAGAGCAAAAACAAAGCTCTGAGGTGAGAGCTTGCCTGGATGTTGGAGAAGAGTGGGAAGGGTAGTGTGAGTAATGGGAGGGGAGGGGAAGAAGGGCCTTGAGCTCAGCCATGCAGTGTGTGGCCGGAGTGTGCAGGGCTTTGCAGACCTTCATGAAAACTTTAGCTTTCTTTGCCAGTGGGGCACTCTCATGCATAGAGACGGACACTCACTCGGTACACTGCATGTGGCCATCTCACTTGGTGGTGATGAACCTGGGGCCATGCCCAGGCTAATGGGCAATAGCCAGGTCTCTCAGGGGAGCTGAGTCTGAAAGTGTGAGTTTTCCAAGCAGAGGGACTAGCACGAGCAAGGTCTGGTATGTGTGACATCACGACATCTTCAGAGAAAGGAGCACGGTTTGCTTTGGCTTGAGACAGCAGTGGGAGAGTGGAGCAGGCAGGGAGCCGAAAAGATTCTGGTGAGGCAGGGGATCCCAGTTCAGAAGGTCCTTTTATGATGCAGTAATGGGGTCAGATTTAATCCTATAGTCATTGAAGACCACAGGAAGTTTTCAAATAGGGAAGTGTGACATATTCCTCTTGAAACAAAATAATTTTCACTCCTATGCCTCAGTTTCCACATCATCTAACAGTGGGTAGGCTCAGAATCTGGCCAAAGAAGAGCTAGAACTGAGTTCTCATCACACAATCCTAACTTTCCTCGTCTGTAAAGTGGGGATTTTATCTGCTTTATTTACCTCACCAGGCTTCCCTGAGGAATGCATGAGATAAAGTATACAAGACTATTGCAGTTGGCAGCATGCCCTTTATGCCATGACTCAAGAATAGCATGGGTGAAGTTGACAAAAGAGTGGGCAGCCTGCTCAAGTAGGAAACCTATGGCTCTGGACTTGGACATCAGTTGGAATCTTGGCTCCACCATACACTGGCTGTGTGACCTTGGACCATGTGCTGGACCACTTGGAGCCTCAGTTTCCCCATCAGCAAAATGGGTTAATTTTTACTTCCCAGGATTGTTGTGTAGATGGGAAAGAATGTGTATGAAATACCTAGCCCTGTGCATGGTCCAGAGGGAAGCTCAGTAATTGATACTTGTTATTTTTCTGAGAGTGATTATGGTGAATGCGATTGGATGGATACTTATGACAGCCCTACTGTGGGCAAGTCACTGTGCTTGGTGCTGCTAAAACAACTTGACTGATACTGGTAGGATGTGTATCTGAATCTTAGCTGCTTCTTTAGTAAGGAGGATGGGTTTGTGCTGATCCATCACCTTACCTAGATCCGTTTATGCCGTGGCATGCTGTATATCTGTGGTTGGAGGCACAATCAGGGACTGTGAAGAAAGTGTAGCTAATGGGCACTCAGGAGCACCTGGCTCATGGCTGACACGATGTAACCTCTAGGTCAGTGATGGCGAAACTATGACACGCGTGTCAGAGGTGACACGCTAACTCATTTCTTTGGTTGATTTTTCTTTGTTAAATGGCATTTAAATATATAAAATAAATATCAAAAATATAAGTCTTTGTTTTACTATGGTTGCAAATATTAAAAAATTTCTATATGTGACATGGCACCAGAGTTAAGTTAGGGTTTTTCAAAATGCTGACACGCCGAGCTCAGAAGGTTCACCATCACTGCTAGGCTCTGCCCCACTAAGCTAACAGGCTGCAGCCCGACTTATACTGAATCATACAGGCTAAAGGGAGATGGAGGCTGAAACATGGATTCATATAACTAGCTGATAATTTTATGAGGGGAAAACAGCTGATTTTGTCTGAATTAAGCAGAACAATTATCTACATTGATTGAATTCTTCAAATAACTTCTCATCTCCCTGCTCTGTTTTGTTTCAGAGCACACGGCTTCACATTTAAAAGAGAGAGAGAAAAATTACTGACCAGCTGTACTTTCTCATTTGGCAAATGCCCAGCCTTTTTTTCAGGATTTGACAGAATATGATCTCTCATTTAACTGCTTCCTAATACTGCCCCTGGGCCTGACTGAATTGAATTAGACTCAGTGCAATCATTATCTTGGCTGAAGAGTTACACCTACAGTTCTTCCTACAGACTGTTCAGTGCAACCACATTAGACTCTCAGAAAAACAATCAGAAAGCAACACACTTGCCAAGTGGAAACCAGGCTTACTGCTATTTCCAACAGGACTGCTTCACTTCTGCCTTTTAACAGTTCTCCACAGTCATTAGCCATTCATTCATTCATTCATTCATTCAATAATTAATTAAGTGCCTAGCTAGCATGGTGCAAATGCAAGTGGTTTAATCTATGATCTCTTCCTTCAGGGAACTTACAATTTAATGGAGGAGATAGGTGTACACAAATAACTTGGCTCTCATATAGGAGCACATAAATGGATGACAAATAGTAAGGGTAGGATTTGAGAGCAGGGTAAGTTAACTTTTGCCAGGAGTTATTTCATGGAGCAGATAGAATATTTTGGGTTGTGAGTTGAAGGAGTGGGCTAGGCAGAAATCAAGATGAGGGGGAGTATTCCAAGCTTGAGTGATGTGAGCAATAAGAATGCTGTGTTTGATAATTGCTTTTTGAATTGAATTGAAATAAGTATCATTTGGAGTAATGTAATAGCAGTCCAACAGCTTGAAACTTTTAAAGAGGCTGCATAGAGGGAGACAGGAAGCCAATACAATAATCCAGGTGAGAGAGAAGGGGATTTAGATGAAGGTGGTAGTAATGAAGACGGTGAAAAAGGGTGGGATTCTAGACATATTTTAGACTTTCCAGCCTCATATTAACTTCCATATGTTGCCTTCCTAGAAGATCCCCGGCTTTCAGATTAGAAAAAAGATACTATTTAGGGAAATTTCTCTCTATGTGTGACCAGAATATCTTCTTTCACCTCACCCATGGCATGGCTGCCTTTGGAGGTATGGCTCTGCCCTATTTGTAGCTGTGTTCCCTTAGGGCAGTGATGGCGAACCTATGACACGCGTGTCAGAGGTGACACACGAACTCATTTTTTTGGTTGATTTTTCTTTGTTAAATGGCATTTAAATATATAAAATAATTATCAAAAATATAAGTCTTTGTTTTACTATGGTTGCAAATATCAAAAAATTTCTATATGTGACATAGCACCAGAGTTAAGTTAGGGTTTTTTAAAATGCTGACATGCTGAGCTCAAAAGGTTCGCCATCACTGCCTTAGGGTGATAGACCCACAGTATGAGAAAACTGAGGCCTAGGGATACTCTAGTCCAGTCCCTCATTTTATAGATGAGGAAACCAAGGCTCAGAGAGTGGTGAACTGGCTTGCCTAAGACTTGACAGGTAGTTAGAGAGGGGCTGAAATCAGGTGTCCAGTGGTCTTCCTAAATCACCACTCCCTGCTCCATATAGAAGACAAGGTGTTCTTCCCCCTTGTGGCAGAGACTGGGTAGTTGTACCCCAAACTCTTTTCCTCTTGCTCAAACTTTTCTACACTTCCCAGTTCCTCTTGCAGTCAGATGTGGTCATGTGACCAAGTTCTGGCCAGTGGAATATGGTTGGAAGTAGGAATGCTCCCTCTCAAATCTGGCTTATAAAAACCTCCCTGAACAAGCCATTTTCTAACAAGATGTGGATACCCAGGGCAACCTTGAAAGCAATGTATTAGAGGTGGCAGAACATCCATTATCATGGATCCTTGAATGACTTTATGGAGCAGATGGTCCAACCTCACCCTTCCACCCCTGATAATGAATTCTATTGTGCTAACCCATTGAGATTTTTGGATTGATTTTTAAAGATAGGTAATGTTATCTTAACTAATTATATCATGTCACCTTAAATCGAGAGAGAGAGGGACTTAAAGAAGACCATCCGGAGAGCTTAATATCCATTCCCTGAAGTTGGTGGACACTGTGGAGTTGGGTTTGACCCTTGTTCCAGAAATCTACAGGACAAGATTGGCACAGAGCAAGGATGGGTGGGTTGAGATTGGCCTGTACTCCAGAATTTGTCATGGCAAAAAGAATGTGGACCAGATACTGGTCATGCAGGAGAGAAAACTTTCCTGGAGCTATTTTGACTTCTGCTCAAGTTGACTTCAGAGCAAGGATACATTGATGATGAAGATAATGTCTGGGTGGTAGGGACAACCATAAACCCTGAGGCAGAGGCAGGAGCAATAGCAGAGGAACCAATGGCATACCTCCATCATTGGAGATACAAGTCAGAGGAACCCAGATGAGGAACCTCCTGAGAATCCTGAAAACACAAAGAAAATCAAATTTAAATATTATCTAGGCAAGAGCAAGATCCCAAGACCCTTCTAGATAACTAAGAGCTCTCTGAGTCCTTTCCCCCTCTCCCTTCTTGCTATTCCTACTCCAGAAAGGGAAAGAGGAGCGAAGCCAATCACATCCCCTTTTCTAATGCAAGAGGTTTGCCTACCATAGGTTTCTAGCTGGTGGAGAAATGGAAAGGAGACTTAAGTATGAATGAAGATAGAAGTGTGGATTGGAGTAGAAACTCTACACTCTCAATGGAGTTTGTATTTTAACACTTAAAATTACAAAATTATACTTAGTTTTCTGAGATGGATGAAAACTATCAGAGGGCCTGCCAGTGTTTTCATCCAGTGGAAGAGGCAAAAACTCTCTGATGGTAAACTTTTCAGGAGCAGTGGGAATAAAGAATAAAGGTGATTCATTCATTAAGTGATGCTTATTGGAGGTGATGTGAGTGGTTCCAAGCAACATGATAAGTCTAGATAGGAGTAAGGGCTGGGTGCTAGGGGAGCAGATGGGAGGGGCACTGAATCCAGATTGCTGGAAATGACACCAAGGGTGGAACCTCAGGGAGCAAGCAGGCTTTGAGGTGGAGAAAGACTATCTTATGCAGACAGAAGAGCGAGATGGAAAAAAAAAGACACCCCACAAAAAACTGAAAAATAACTGGAACACAAGAAGTGGGGTGGTGCAGAAGCCAAAGCAGGAAGCCTGCTGCCATAAACATGTTAGAACTTTGGATCAACCTGGGGGGGCCGAGGAACCCCTGGGAGGTGTTTGAGCAGAGAAATGACATGATCAGAGCTGTGTTTTCGAAAAATCACTGTGCTGTTACGGAGAACTGATCAGAGCAGGATGGGGTAGAGGTTAGGAGACAGATTAGGAGGCTACACTGGTGTGTGATATTTCTCAGCAGTGCTCTACAGCTGAGGTGTAAGATGCTTAGAGTGATCTAGGGTCAAAAATTGGTTCAAGAGGTGTGTTGTAAGGATGAGGAACGTGGGATCCTGTCAACTCCTATCGCTGTATATTAGGGGATGGCAAACTATGGCCCATAGGCAAAATCCATTCTACTGCCAGTGTTTGTGTGGCTCAGAAGATAATAATAGTTTTTACATTTTTAAATGGTTGAAAAAACTAGAAAATTCTTTTCCTTTATGAAAATTATGTAAAATTCCAAATTTTAGTGCCTATAATTAAGTTTTATTGGGGCCCAACCACACTTATTTGTTTTTATATTATCTATGACTGCCTTCATGTTTCAATGGCAGAGTTGAGTAATTGTGACACAGATGTATGGCCTGCAAAGCTTGAAATATTTACTCTGTGGGCCCTTACAGAAAGTGTGCTGACCCTGCCCTATATCTTCCATCTCTACTTAAAACATTTCTTCTTTTACCTTCCTGCCTTAACTTGTTGGAATCAACCTTGGCTTAATATTGGACTCACCTGGGGATCTTAAAAGTTTCTGATGCCTAGGACTCACTTCTGAGAGATTCTGATTTAATTGCTCTTGGCATATGGCCTGAACAGTGGGATGTTTAAATACTCATCAGGTGATTCTCATGTGTATCCAAGCTTGAGGACCCCCTGCCCTCCATAACTGAAACCTGCCCCTGAAGGTATCTCTCAAGTGGATAGTACTGTTTTGTTCTACATCTCACACACCTCCAGGCAGGATATGGGCTAGAGTCCTTCTTGCTTTCAGACCATTAGTTATTTACATCGTTGTCCAGTTTTTTTTGTAAATGAGGGAGCAACTTGGAGATTAGAAAATGACAATATAGCCCAGCCAGTGTGGCTCAGTGGTTGAGTGTTGACCTATGAACCAAGAGGTCATGGTTCGATTCCTGGTCAGGGCACATACCTGGGTTGCAGGCTTGATCTCCAGTGTGGAGCATACAGGAGGCGGCTGATCAATGACTCTCTCTCATCATTGATGTTACTATCTTTCTCTCTCTCCCTTCCTCTCTCTGAAATCAATAAAAACATATTAAAGAAAAGAAAATGACAATATAAGGTTATAGAGGTTAGCAGTATGTGCCTTAAAGAGTATTTCCTACCAACATTCCTTCACAATACCTACCTTAAGTTTACTCTTAGCTGCCTGGTTCTCATCCTTCATTGTTGTTCATCCAGTGAGGTGGCAAGGAGCTAATGACTTTATCTAGTAACTAAGATGCCAAAATTAGTGCCAGCAGAGGGTTGCAAGCAAAAGACATATGGGCCACTTACAATTGGTTATTGATCAAGATGGGACAAAAGGGAGTAAACCTTCTTCCTCCTTTTGATTTTAGGATGGTAACTATAACTCATGCTATTAAGGTGATGGTCAACATTGTTCTGTTGGAGCCACATACTCTTTGAGGATGAAGCTCTGAGGGGGAAAGGGTAGGATAGCTGCTGTCATGGACTCATCCAAGGGAAATGGTGAATGTTGGGTCTGGAACCAGGGTGGATTCTCCTGACAACTTCTGATAAGCTCATATCTCACAATTCTCACCAAAAAGCAGGGAATGAAATCTGAAGCTTTTATGTGATCATGATGAAAGAATATTTTATTGTTTGTTAACTCTACAAGGTTGGAGAATGTTGAAAATGAAACAGAGGTAGATTTACAGTTGCTGGATTACAATATCCGTTGGATTTACATCTTTACCTGGGCCCTGGCTAGTTAGAACATTGTTTGGGAAGGAGTGGAATTTGGAAAATCTGGTTCTCCAAACTACTCTAGGAGATACCCCACCACTCTTTTCCTATCAGAAAAAATTGGCAATTTGCATGCATTCTCAATGGCAGAGAACATTGGTTGTCCCTAATACTCTTTCTTCATTTCTTCAAAAGAAATAGAACTCCTGTCCTGGCTACATGGCTAAGTGGTTAGAGCATTGGCCACGGACTAAGGGATCACAGGTTCAATTCTGGTCAAGTTCACATACCTCGGTTGCAGGCTCGTTCCTGGCCTCCAGTTGAGGCACAACCAATCGATGTGTCTCTCTCACATTAAAGTTTCTTTCTCTGTCTCTCCCCATGAGAACCAGGCAGCTAAGAGTAACAAAACCTCTAATAACAATGTTTTAAATAAGACGGAAAACATCCTTGGGGTCCTTGGGTGATTTTTTTTATAAGGCCATGGCTTTCCATAATAGAATTCTGTTTTTAAGGTCTCTTGTAGCTCATTTGGGCCAAATGGCTAAATTCTGGCAATTGGGAAGTGAGTGACTAGTGTCATTTCCAGGAGAGGATTTTCTCGTCTCCTTTCTTCTTCTTACTGGTTAGAATTCAGATGTTTGCTTGGACCAGATCAATCTATTGAACCATCAGGAGACTATTGTACATGATAGAGCATCCTGATGACAGCCATGGATTGCCCTACTAGCCCTGGGCCACCTACTAGGACTTTTACAGAGAGAAATACACTCTGTCTTATTTAAAACATTGTTATTAGAGGTTTTGTTACTCTTAGCTGCCTGGTTCTCATCCTTCATTGTTGTTCACCCAGTAGCTAATGATTTTATCTAGTAACCTGCTTTCTGAGTTTTGGTCTCTATTCTTGGGAATTTGGCTTCTGCTGGTTAAGAGGTCTTGGTAACCAAATGCAAGTTTTTTGTTTTTTTTAATCAGGGGTAGGGATGGGTCCATTTAATTGAAGTTGAGATTGCCACCAGGCCATGTTATTCTCCTTACACCATTTGGAAATAGGAAAAGGTGGTGATGGTGATGAAGTTGACTGGGGTGAATCAAGAAGAAACCAGGTGGCTACCACATAAAGAAATTGGATGTAATGTTAGGAAGCCCTTATTGTGCCATGCCAAGCTGCCGAGGTTAATGTGTAATTGCTGTATCCCATCTGTAGGAAAGACCCATCAAGGGATCAGATCCCTTAGAAGAGTCCCTCCTCCTGTCATGACAGCACCTCAGCTAGCTCTGTCAGAGGTCGGGTCAAAGGTAAGAGGACCATGAAGTGCATAGTAGAGGTGCTGGTGAGCCATAAACACCAGCTATAGTTTTAGGGGCAGCTGGGGAGATGACATTACATCCTCTGCTTACCTCTTCTTATTGTATAATACAAAAAAAGGGGGTTTTCGTTTATTTTCTCTATCCTTCTCAGGTTACTTGGGATTGTTTATCATTTAATCTGTAAGTGCAGACCAAGATATGAACCTTGAGAACTGTGTGTGTGTGTGTGTGTGTGTGTGTGTGTGTGTGTGTGTATGCAGCTAACAAGCAGTGCACCAAGGTAGCAATTTCTTTTTACCTGCCTATTAGTCTTTCCTGACCCTTTCCCATTCCTTCTGGTAACAGTTGCTATGCCCCTAAAACTATTCCAGGGTAGGCCTCCAGATATTACCCTATGCCCTGGCTCCAGGAATAAGTTAAGCCAATTGTAGTCTCTCTCCTGGAATTTCTAAACTCGAGCCAAGATACAAAAGGATGGAAGGCTGTCAGAGCAGAATCACTCCATGGTAATGACCCTGAGTGAAGGACTGGCGGTGTTGTGGTTGGGATTTCTAGAACTTCTTTGGTTTGTGTCTTCCCTTGGCTTGACAGTTCAGTTCTTTCTGCAATTTTGTAAATAATCTCAGGCTCCTTTCAATTTTGAAATTTACATTAGCCAGAGTAATTTTCTGTTGCTTGCACCAAAGAACATAGAATCCATGCATTACAAAGTGAGCGTGAGTGGCGCACCTGTTCTCTCAAGTTCAGTTACGCTCACTTTACAGAAAAGGGAAGACACATATCCGTTCAAGGCCACCCAAAAATTGGGGAGCCAGCACTAGAACCAGATCATTTGAGTCTTTGTTCAGTACTCTTTGAACTTGTCTATATTACGCTCTGCTTCCTCTAATAAAAACACAAGCTGTTTGTCTTTTTCTTCAAAGCAAAGTGAATATAAACATGATGGTACAGGTTATGAAACAAGAGAATGTGTGAAGCATTTTTGTCCACATTGACTCAGAAGCAAATGGGCAACAAATTTGAAAACAAGAAAAAAAGAAAATAAAACCTTCAAGCATTGATTAAAGACAGAACAAATTGTCCCCAAAGTTTCCAATGTAAAACAAGACAGTCCTAAAAATTAAGTTGACGAGCATATACAGCAGTATAATTTTTTCTTAATTAAACTGACAAAGATCCCCAGTTCCACATAAATCAACAAAAAACAATAAACCTACAGCTCAAAGGAAGGACATTAAGAGTTGCTGAAAGGGGAATATAAGAAAAATGTAATAAAATAATCCATGCGTTGCTGACTTGTTTTCCTTGGGGTAAGTGATTGGTGGGGGGTGGGGAGGATAAGTGAGGAGAAAGAAGGATAGCAGGTTGTACAAGTTAATTTCTAGGGTTGGAGTGGAACATATGTTGTCTTAAAGATACATCAGGCAGGCACAGGGCTGCCTTCTTCCACCTTTTGAATAAAAGAAGCATAAAATTAAAATAAAGATTAAAAGAGTATTGGTTCTTGAATTGGGGGAGATTCTCCTGATGGATTTTCTATTGATACATTGCACAAGGATAGATGTGCTCCTTTAATTTTGTGTAAAGTGAATTTTTACAAATTCAAACCACTTTTGCATTTACTGTATATAAGAAATGGCTTATATACAACTGTATATAAGAAATGCATATACAATACATAGGCCAGCTGTACTCACAGAGGTCATTGGCAATCAACAATGGTAGTGATTCCCATGAGCTAGTTATGGCATCTGAATCCTTCTCAACATAGCTTCTAGGTAGCCATACCAGCCAATCAGAGTGAGCCCATGAGGTAAAATCTGTTTGCCATCTCTGGACTGGTTAGAAGGATAGGCTTTGGAGGCAGATGGGTCAGGATTTACAGCATCCTTGCCTGCTATATAGCCTTGGGCAGATAATTGAACTGCTCTGAACTGATTGGTAAAAATGGAGTATATGTTGTCTTGAAGTTTAAAGAAATATATGTGCACCTTGATCATATTTTGAGCTTTTACTTTATGTCTTTTCCTGACTATATTTCTCCTTCTGTCTCCCTGCCTCCCACCCACTGGAGCACAGTGCAATATCCAAGGGATCTGGGTGGTGGAAAAGGAAGGCGAAGCTGCCTGCAGACACTTTCACAAACAGAAACCTATCAGAGAATATAGAGGTCCCAGAGGAGGTAAAAGCGGAAAGAGGAAATGTGGAAGAAACAAAGTGGTTAGAAAAAGCAAGAAGAAGGGTGGCTTTCCTCAGACTAATTCCTTGAGAGGGTCTGCATGTCTCTGGGCATCAAGAACCCAACTTCTACTTCCTGGTATGACCCAGAGGACATGGCTGTAGGTATGTGAGGCTCTAGTCCAGGTTCCCTGCCTTGGTCGAGGGATCTGGGCCCCATGTGGTACATCTCCCAAGATGGAGTGAGCCACTGCATCCAAAAGGCCATTCCAGCTGGCACAGTGCAAGTTCCCGAGGGAGTCTGTGTGCACAGGGGACCCAGGCCAGTGGGCCCAGGACCTTGGCACCTAGTACATTGGCCTCTTGGTTGGCAAAGCCCAAAGGATGACTGGTTGGATAAAAAAAATCAAAATTAAATTAGTTTATAGAAAATAAAAAGGTGCAATATTTTTTGTACCTTTGAGTTTGAACTGAGATCCATACCTACTACCCAGTAAAACCAATTTTTTTTCTCTTTATCTGAATTATTCTCCTATCCCCAGTCCAGACCCATTTACTCCCTTCCCTGCTGTGAGAGAGAGAGAAGTTGGGGCTTTCTTATCAGCTTCCTTGCTGGTAGGCACCAAGGGTCTGGATAAGGCTGCATCCTCAAGTGACCACAGCTCCTGCTGATGCCCCTCCTTCACCAGGCTACAATCACACTACTTCTCCCTTTGCCCCTTCAGGCCTCAGAATGGGAATGGCTTCCCCCTGCTGTTAGTATCTGGGAGCTCAACACCCTTTGTGGAGCTAACCCATCCTCTGAGGGAGTCCTTTCATGAAATTCTCATTTGAAATATCTGAGTAGAATTGTTTCCTGCTAGGACCTTGACTGATAACATAAGCAAGGTTATTCTCTGGGTTGTTTTCCCAGCAGTGGGAATGGTTACAGCGATCTGGTCACTTTGTCCACCTCGGGTTCTGTCAGGACCCACAGCTCCTATCAGTCAGTGTGAACGCCAATTGAGACTGTGGGCCATCCATGCTGGCACTGGCCAGCAGGCTCAGTTAAGGGTTAGGAACATGCATACCAGGGCCTTAAAAGGTGCTGCCATCACTCTGACCTGGGTTCAAGTTTCATTTCTACTTATGATTTACTTGCACATGGATAATTTAAATAACCTCTAGGGGTATTCATTTCTTCATCTGTAATGTATGCTTGATAATAAGCCTGTGGTGAGAAAAACAAGGTGATGGAAAGTGGTTTTCATGCATGTATTAACCTGAGTATGTAAATTTGGTCAGAGTTGCTCTTGGGCATCAGCTGTCAGATCAAGCCTTGTTTCCCTGCCTTAGCTTTCTGCTCTAAGCTAAAGACTGCAGGCTCTCCCATCCTGGGAATGCCAAGTGTAGCGTGAAGCTGGTAGTTCAAAGGTCTTATCTGGCCAGGACGGAAACTTCCAGAAACAGAGAATGGGTTGGATTCTAGGTGGTTACTTTCTGGGTATGATTTCTGAGGCAAAATGGAAGGCTGCTCAGGCATGATGGATTCATCAATTTTGATATCTCAAAAGCCCTTTTATAGATTGCTTGATGAGACCTCAGGCCTCCAACCACTTTGAAGAAACAATACAGCTTTAATCCCCATTGCTACGCAAATGACTTACAGCCCTAGCCTGTCCTGAGGTGGGGGTGGGGCTGTGATGGCGATCTGGTGGAGAGGATTGGGTACTAGGTGGTTGGAGGGCTGGGGATGAAGAGGTGATAGGCAGTTTTTCTAGGAATGTCTCGAAGTAAAATCTTTGAGGAAAGCTAACTTTAGGCTTCTTTAGAATAATGTAGCTTCTCTGGCAAAATCTTTACTGTAAGGAATAGGAATCTAGGTAGTGATTGTTACACCAGGCTTAACATTGAAATCATCATCTCTGGGTCCCACCTGTAGAGATTGTGGTTTAATTTATTTGGAGTGGGGTCTGAGCATATGAATTTTTCAGAGCTTCCCAAATGATTATAATTGCAGCCAGAATGAACCACTGGTCAGGATATTAAAATGTCTTTCTAAGTTTGGGAGTGAAAGTCTCAGGTGTGGTATTTAGGGACTCATCAATTGGGAGAGACCAACATTGAAAACTTACAATGTCCTTTAATCCCCACAACAATCACATGGCATTGCCATTCCCACAGTGAAGACGAAGAAACAGACTCAAAGGTTAATACCCCCAAGGTCACAATCCTGGTAATTGGCAGAGCTGGGATTGGAACCCATGTCTTTCTGATTCCTTGGCTACATCCCCTGGATGTCTTTAAAAAATCCCTTTAAAGTTAATTCATTCTTTGCATGCAAGCCTGAAGTCTCAGGGTTTTTTTTTTAATGTTTGTTATTTATTTTTTGGTAAACTAGAAGGCCAGAAAAAAAAAATAGTTACATACTCAAGATTCTCTTGTGACAGGCTCATAATTTTAAAATAATCTAACTTCGTTTAATAAACCACTATGTCTTTCTTTTTCTCAGTTTGTGTTTGATCAAAGGTGTCCTGCCTTTGATCATATGGTACATAGACATTGTGGAATGTGTATGCTTGAAAATAAGTTCTTCACAATGAAAAACATGTAAGATCCTCTCCTTCATTCCGAGGCAGTCAGGGAGTCCTAAAGGGACTCAAGAAGGTCTTGATTTTAGAACCCATTTTTTCCTCACATGCTTGTGTATGTATGTGTGTGTATGTATGTGTGTACTCATGTGCTCTGACATCCATTGTGAAGGGGAGTGGGGGAAGTGGTGGTGGTGCTTGAGATGATGAGCAGCCAGAGGGCAGAAATTAAGCATTCTCCCCCAACCCAAACATCCCATCATAATACCAGAACAACTCAGTTCACTGGAATATTCTATAAAGGGAAGTCTGAGGAACTGAGGAGTTAAAGATTATAAGCTGGAACACATGGGTTAGCATTCTTGCTCCGGTACAGCTGCATGACCATAATACATCTGGCATTGTCCAAGCCTCAGCTGTCTTACATGTACAGCAGTGATTTAAGCATGAAGAACAACAGCAAAACTAGGTCTCAGAAATGTAGACAGGTATAGCTAGTGTAGTGCCTCCCATACAGTAGGAATTCAATAAATGTTAAGCAGTCTTAAAAATCTTGAGTATTGGAAATCTTGAAGCTTTGTTTTGTTGACTAATAATATGGCAAGGTGTGGGGGTAATAATGTTCTTTGGTGGACTGTGGAAATTATTTCATGGGTGGAGAAACTGGAATGTGCCTGGAAGAATGAGTGAAATTCAGGTAAAGCCTTCTTTTGAACCTTAGCTCTGCCCTTCACTAGCCACTTGTGCATCACTGACTCATCCTTTAATCTTTCTGTGCCTTGTTTCTCAAGGTGAGATACAATGAGCTCTTAGTCCACAAACAGAGCTTGTGTGAGGGTCCTATGAGATGCTGTTTGTACAGTACCTGGTAAACTGTAAAGCCCCATAGAAATGTGAATTGTCATGCATGTCAGTGGAGATGGGAAAGTGGAATTGAGGCAGCACAAAGGGCTTTTTTTTTTAACCTGAATCCCTTGAACTCACGGCTTACACTATCCTGTGCCCTTCATCGCTGGCTTTGTTCAGGTCCCTGTCTTGTAGTCTCCCCACCCACCCAGTAGACTGTAAGGTCCTGGAATACAGTGACTACCTTATATTATGAAATAATATTTTCTCCTGATCAGGGTCCTGACATAACTGTTTGCATTTCAAGTTTGTGTTTCTGTTTCCTTCATGGGAAGAAATGTCTTGTTTTAGGGGCTTATTTAACACCAGCCAAGATTGAATGCTTGACAAGTGCTAAGGGAACACTCATGCCTTTGCTGGGTCTTGCTTGTAACCTCTTCGGTCTTTGGGACAGGCAAGCCAAGAAGGGAGGACTGGGAGGAGGAAGCCCTTAGTGATCATTAGTTACTCCATTATCCTCTTCTGCTTGGAGGGGATTTTCAAGCACAGAGGATGGCTGAGCTGGTGGTCTGTGTGTTGGCACTCCTGCCTCTAGGCTACTCCTTGATTTGAATTGGTTTCTGGCATTGTAGATGGAGTAAAGTCTCCTTTGTCTCTGCTTCCCTCCTGCCCAGCTCCCTCCTTGGATTTACCAGCCCCCAACACAGTCTCTGGTACTCAACAGTGAATGAGGGAGTAAAAAACAAGTGAGTGAATGTATGCCTGCCCTTCTTGCTGGGGGCTCTCAGAGGACTGGGCTTCTAGGATTCACTGCCCTCTTGTTCAGAGCTCTTCTTCATCAACATGCAGATTCTCAGCAGGAGCTCAGCCCCAGCAGGAGCTGCCTTAGTTGGAACTACTTGTTACTCACCTCTCTCGGCTCAGATTAACAGCCTCTGTCACCTGCTGCCACAGTCTGGTCACTGTGGCCAGCCTGTCAAGTCCTACCAGGTTGAGGAGCTTGATCTCACTGAGAGATGTCAAACTGATTATCCAGTGGGCCTTTGCTAGGACAGGGAGGGTGCTTTCATTTAAAATGACAACTTGGGACCAAAATTGGAAGCAAAACCAAACCTGGCAGTCAAACTGGGATTTTGAGCAAATGTGGGTGAGAAATCTCAGCTCTAAGCAGAACTCTGACCCTGGCCTTCATTAACTTGTGTGACTTGGGCAAATTGCTGATCATCTCTGGGCCTCAGTTTCCCATTCTTCAAATTTAGGGGAATGAAATACATGATTTCTAAGGTCTTTCCTGGTATTTATTCTCTGCACTGCTCTGCTGCTATACTTGCCAGACAAATGTTGCCTTGCTGGCTGCTAACCACCAGTGCTCTACCTGGGGCCCAGACACTGGGAATAATGCCTGCAGCACCCTGTGGAAGCCATTCCTTGCCTGAGTACAATCTCTGTCCACTGATGGGGGCCATGGACATCTGTATTCCCTGTGCCATTCTCGAAACTCAGCATTAGCCCTCTTCTTCAAGGGCTAAATGCTCTTGAAGGAGGATCATTTCAGGGACAGAGGCCGAGTCAAGCTGGGAAGGTGACTAGTGTACAAAACGGAGCTGGGCTTGGAGGAGAGTTAGGGTTTCCCTCACCTGTATGCGACCTCAGTTCCTTCATCTTTCCTACAACACAAGTGGGCTAGTGAAGACCAAAATCCAGCCCTTGTGTATTTTTTTTTTCTTCCTAGATACTAGTACTTTGGCACAGACTGGGCTACATTCCGAGAATACTTTTGAATTGAAATAGCATTTGGCAACAATTCTTATATAAGTGATGGCATTGACATTATATCTGCGTTAGAGTAATTTACTCCCCACAGTAATTTTGACTTAGCTTGTTCTACACAGAGGGCTATTTTAATCATTCTTTCAGTTGTTATTGATGAGGGCTCTTGGAAAAAGATTAGAAGATTAGTTTAAAATTATCCCCAGCAAATTTAAAACAATAACAGGGATGAGAATATAGCTTAAAAGAAATCAAGGGCTGTCATAGATGTATTAAAAGACTATTACTTGATGAAATGGGGCCAAGCTTGGCTACACCCTCTCTCACTCGACTTGCACCTGAGGTTGACCCTCACTTTCCCACCGCTCCTGTCCATTAGGGGTGCTCATCTCTGCATTTGTGCCTCTGTTCATGCTCTTCCCATTTCCTGCCATGCTTGGCCCACTCAGAGCTCTTTAGTCCAAAGAGTCCTTTTCATCCCCACCTTTCCCTGGAAGCTTTCTTTAGAACCTGTGTCTCTACCTTCAACTGACAGACTGATGTTATCTGTGAAAGTATCAATTATTTTAGGAGGGATTTAGATAGTTTTCCCAATGTACTAATATTTTTCTGAGAAAGAAAGGGGAACAGTTTATCAATAAATTCCTTTTGGGAATGTTGAGTTAAAGGTAAAAACGTGTGTGTGTGTGTGTGTGTGTGTGTGTGTGTGTGTGTTTTGCAGGACTTATCAGAGCCTTTAGTATACTATTAAACTTTTATCTCCCAATAGGGAGACATAATGCACAGCTTTTTTCCAAAGTCCCTTGATTTAATTCTAGTAAAGGGGGTGTTTAATGTAAGGATATATGGGAGAATAAGAACAATATTCTCACATGTATAGTAGAGTTCACATGTTGCTCACATGGATAGTAGAGTTCATGGACTCTGGTATCTTCTCATAAACAGGACTCACATACTTGCTGGAATATACTCCTGTGCTACTACAATGACCATTACTCTATGCATTCCCAACTCAAATTCATGAAGAAGCTTATCTATTTGAATCAGCTAATAACTGCTGTCCTTGGTTGGGCAGTCTTGTGCCACCTCATGCCAGGGTCACTAAAAAGAATGTGAATGTTCTGCCCTTTGGTCTCTAATGAAATCACTGGTTGTCTCTGTGCAAAGTCAACCTCAGCACCACTTCCCTGGAGCAAGGACTGGGGTCAGGTAGCTTTGGCTGGAGGGGAAGCTGGGACAGGCGGTCTAATGAGTGACATATCTAGGTAGTTCACTTGTTGAGCACAATTCATATACCTCTAATTTCCTCTATATTCATTTCCAAAGATACCTCACCTAAGATGCCCTAGTTATTAAGCCTACAATGTGAAGCACACTCACCCACATAGTAAGAACCATGAGTCATGGGAAATAGCACATGGAGGGTCTTGGATGTCATGGAGCCTCATGTGATCATGAAATACACAGTCTCTTGGTGATTTTCCTCCCCTAAGATATATTTTTATTGATTTCAGAGAGAGGGAAGGAAAGGAAGAGAGTGATATAAACATCAATGATGAGAGAGAATCATTGACTGGTTGCCTCCTGCACACCCCCCACTGGGGACTGAGCCCGCAACCTAGGCATGTGCCCTGCCTGAGACTTGAACCATGACCTCCTGGTTCATAGTTCAATACTAAACCACTGAGCAACACTGGCTGGGCCTCTTGGTGATTTTCTAAAAGCAAAGGATGTCAGCTTGGGAGAGTCTGTGTATTATGGCCTCAGTGTAGAAATGCATCTCTTGTCTCCCATACAGTGAGTGCATCACTTAGCATATGGATTAGCGGGGCATCTAGATTCTAGAAGTTTCCTATTGTGCAGCACTTTGGCATAGTCAAACACACCTTTTCAACCAAAGCAAGATATTACTCTCTAGGTTTGGAGGAAAGAAAGTTGAAATGTAATTCTCTGGAGATGAGTGCTTCACTTTGGTGCATGCTGTTGGGATTTCGGAGGGTCAAATGCTTCTTTACTTTTTTACTTCCATTTGGTCTTGGCTAACTCTAGGAAAGCATGCTGCCAGAGAAAACCCAGCTGCACACCAAGGGCTCTCTTTTTAAAAACAAAGTCAACCAACCCAGCACTCAAGCTTTGTGACAGCAAACTTCTATTAGTCATGGTTTTAGAAAAGCTGGAGAATGTGGTCAGATATGTGGGTTTGAATTCATAGAGGAACTTCAAGCTCTGTTATGGGTGAAACCATCGTATGTATCATAAATTGCCTATCCCTAGTTTCTGAACATGATAGGACCTTCAGTAGGGCTTGTGAATGAATTAGTATCACCTGCCAACAAACACCAGGTGGGACCAGGAAAGCTGAAAAAGCAGCAGAAGTTGGCACAGCTGGCCAGGGGGCCCAAGGCATCCACCCTGGCTGCTGTCAGTGTCCAAATTGGCTGATTTATGGATCCAGGGTTGGCTTCAGTACTGCTGAGAAGCAGTGATTCTGGTTGGTTCTCTGGGTTACATATGTGCCTGGTGGAAGCCATACAACATATTTGAAGGTGAACATATTTATGACATGTTTAGACAGACCTTGGATTGAATTTTTATTTTGCCACTTACTAGATATTTGACCTCAGGTTTAGTTTTTTTGCTTAAATCTTTGTGAGGCTCAATATTCTTATCTGTGAATCAGTATAATAATACCAACCTCCCAGAATTTTTTGTGTGTATTATAAGAGATGATGTATGCAAAAGTTTGGAGAATTACCTGACACCTTATTAACTCTCGATGAACTTCTCTCATTTCTAATGAGAATAAAGAAATTTTCCTCTGTTACTTAACAAAACCATTGAACTTACCTTGGCACACACTTTTCCCTCCACCTGCTGCCTCATTCCTTATTCTCTTTTATTAAGCAGGAAAAAATAACCAACGTTCTGAAGGTGATGGAGAGGCAGTTGAAGCAAGAAGCTCACATTCTGCCTGGTGTGTTTCACCTTTCCTTCTGGGTTCTTATAATTCAGTTACTGCTGGCACTGCCCTGCTAGCCTCAGGAGCATATCCTCCTCCCCTCTATCCCCTAACTTTAAATTATCCATCCCAAGCATGGCTGTCCTCATAACTCACCTTTGAAGTTTGGCTTATACATGACCCAAGCAGACATTCTATGGGAAGGTGTCTTTCCCAAGAGATTAAAAATGCTGTCTCTGATTCTCATAGTACAGCTGCAGCAGCTAGCCTTTTCAAGCACTGCTGAATATTAGGGGACAAATAGGAATGGTTTCCATACTTCAGATTTATGATTCTGCCTCAAGAGTACCCAAAGCTTTCAGGCCCTGTCCTGTGATCCTTCGTGATAACCTACACTCTAGCTGTGTGTGTGAGTGTGTGTGTGTGTGTGTGTGTGTGTGTGTGTGTGTGTGTGTATGTGTGCACGTGTGTGTACGTGCGCATGCCTGGGGCATGGGACAGAAGGCTGGGTAATTGAAAGGGAGGGGAGGTTGGCACAACCTTGCAGGGTGAGTGCCTCAATTTTAAGATCCTTGTTTCTCTTCACTTGGAGGTGACAACTAATACCTTTCTCCAAGATACATCACAACCACCTCATACTTCTAGTTTAAGAGCCAGTCCATCACATCCCCAACTAATTAAAGCTAAGAGGGACTTAACCTGGAGATGAGCTCCCACCCCTTTCACACAGGGAGGGGTCTTGCTTTGTAAGATCTGACCAGATAATGGTCATAGCATTCATATAATGACAGTACCCCCACACAACCACTGATGTCTCTCCCATGATCTGTGAAGCCGATGACAAAGGATGATACAGCAGAATCCAGAAGTGGAGTCCCATCAGAAGAGAGCCTGGCAGGGGTTGGGGCAGATGGTCAGAGCTTCCCTGGGGAAAGCTGAGGTGGAAGGGAACCTGGACTGCTGGCGTGATATACAGTCGGGCCACCCCCAGGAGTACAGGTTGGGCTGTTTGCAGTCTGATGCTCTTTGTAGGTGTGCAGGGGCTAATAATGCCAATACCCCCACACAACCACTGATGTCTCTCCCATGATCTGTCAAGCAGATGACAAAGGATGATACAGCGGAATCCAGAAGTGGAGCCCCGTCAGAAGAGAGCCTGGCAAGGGTTGGGGCAGATGGTCAGAGCTTCCCTGGGGAAAGCTGAGGTGGAAGGGAACCTGGATTGCTGGTGTGATATACAGTCGGGCCACCCCCAGGAGTACAGGTTGGGCTGTTTGCAGTCTGATGCTCTTTGTAGGTGTGCAGGGGCTAAAAATTGTTATCCCCAATTTAGAGGCCAGGTGTGGTACAAGCCAGACCATGCCTGGGCCCCACTTGATAGTGACAACAGGGCTTCTATAGAATCAGGAAGTCTGGTTCTTGTGGGTACAGGCTGTGGCAGGGCTGACATTGCACCTGCAAGGGGCAGAGGTGGTTAGAGGCAGCTGGGTAAGGTGTGCTGTGGTAATGACGGGGACCTCTCTCGGTCTTGCTCTCAGCCCTCCATCTCCCTGTCTTTCACTTGGTTCTAGCTTTCTCTTTCTTTTACCGGCTGTCTCTTAGATGCCTGTTAAAGTTGCACTTCTCTGGGACTAATCCCCAGTGACTCTGATTCAGTATTTCTGGGCTGGGGCCCAATAAACTGACATTTTAATAGCCACACCAGCTGATTCTGAAACAGGCCTATGGACCTTGATCATTACATAAAATCTAAAACTGGATTTTATTTACTTTTATCTAAAGTGCTATTAAAACAATCTGTTCTGAAGAATGTCCATGTGCCATTGATAACTGTTGGCTAAACTTGAACTTGTTGTTGACTTTGTGACTACATCATGAGCATTAGCCAGAAGATGTAAGGCAAAGCCATAATTTAATTCTCCAGATGCCTGCATGTATAGGCATATAGTTCACAGCTCTATGCTTATCTCTGTGCACACAGAGTTCATTTATCTTGACTCTAAGTAGCAGGATTGCTGTTCAGAAATTAAAACCCATTTTTATAAATTGATATTGGCTTCTGCCATTCCTGACTGTGGACTGAATGAACAACTGGAAATGCTAATGTTCTTTTGTGTCATTATTGCTGCAATGTTTTTCCTCAAACCCTATAAGCCTTTGTAATATTATTATCTAACGAGGATATGAATAGCAAGTTTCCAAGATACTAAGCTAATGTCTCCGCAGGGCCTCCGAGTTTAACCATTTTTGTCTCGTGAGTGGAGCAGAAGAAATGTTTAAGGAGGCTCAGCCAACTCTCTCCAAGTATGTGGTAGGCGACATCTGATTTCCATCCACTTGCTGACGATGGTTCTGAAGGTCAAGGCACTTCTGGGAGAAGGCCGTGTTGCTGCTGCTGGCTGAGTTTGCTGATCCTAGGTTGGCCTTAGGCTTAGTTCTGCATTATTATTATTTTTAAGGTCTCTCTGTCATTAGTTTTAGAGATGATTTGTCATGTGATTGGAGAAGGCCAACACCACATTCTTACTCAGTGGGAGTCCTGATGTCTGGGATCTTGTTCCTGTCAGTCACTAGCCAGCTGAGTGACTGAACAAGACATTGAATCTCTTAGTCCTGGTTTTCTCATCTTTGAACTGGGATGGTACTTGTCTTATCTTCAAAGTCTTTGAAAAGGGTCAAATGAAATTGGGTGAGGGACCTTTGTGGGAAACATACACCTGATCTAAGTTCAAATAGTACTATCATTTTAGGCCTTGTTTTTATACAAAGCCATGGTGGAAAATGCATCACAGTCTTTATATTGGTGGCCAACTTTTGGAAAAGCAGTTAAAAATCAACACTATTTTTATTTATTTTTTTTTACAGCTGCATAGTATTCCATGGTGTAAATATCCTTCTAGCCCCCCTACCCCCCACTGGTTTTCACCATCCTATTGTCTCTGTCTATGGCTTATGCATATATGCATACAAGTTCTTTGGTTGATCTCTTCCCACCTACTCACCCTCCCCCACCTTTCCTCTGAGATTCCTCAGTCTGTTTTATGCATCAACACTATTTTTTAAATAAAGTTTTCAAAATAAAAACCAGTAGCATATGCATAGCTCATGACATGATCAATAGGGTAGTGAAGACCTGGGGAGTGGGTAGGGGCTGGGAGGAGGGGGGAAAGGGGAGAGGGTAATGGGAGATATCTGTAATACTATCAATGATAAAAGTATATTTAAAAATGAAAAAAACACCACACAGTAGTATCTAGAATCTCCTCTTTTTCTTGACAATGATTTCTTTCTTATTTTTCAAAATTATGTGATGACCAGGAATCTCTCTGGGGAACTCAATGTGTGGATGACCCCATCTATCTGAACCACAGGCTGTCAATCATATCTAAAGCACACAGAAGAATCATAGCTCTGGTGAGAACAGCAGTTCCAATGGGGACAGAAGAAGTTAGGAACGTAATGTGGGGTTGCCAAAGTTGTCGTTGGTCATCTGAGGTGTCCACTACCAGGGGATATTTATAGCAGAAAATAAATATGAAGCCATGAATTAGCTAGGTGAGAGGTGGTTCTGCATACGCCCCTTAGAAAGGTTAAAGGTTAAACAAAAGTCTGTCATTCAGCATATACTAAGCATAAATCAGTAAGCTGGATGTCAGGACATCTGTCCCATCACTAGGAAATATCTGTCACAAGAATGGATGATTTAATGTATTTGTTACTCTCTGCATTGTTGAATTGCATTAATATCAGAATTATCCAGGACAGAATAATTATAATGCTACTGCCAGATTAGAAATTGGTGGAGACAAATGTTCTAATGCAGAATCTGCCACTAACATATCAAGCAAGTTACCATTTTTCTGTTCTAAAATCAAGACTCACATTGGTGACTCAACCAATGTCAAGAATTGTTAGCCAAAATAAAAACAGACTCATAGATAGAGAACAGACTGACAGATTTCAGAGGGGAGAGGGGTTGTGGGCTGCGTGAAAAAGGTGAAGGGGTTAAGTAAAAAAATAAAAATAAACCACAGCAAAACTCAGACACAGACAACAGTATAGTGATTACCAGAGGGATAGGTGGGTGGGGGAGATAGAAGAGAGTAGATGGTGGTGGAAGGAGATTTGACTTGAGGTAGTGAACACACAATACAATTTACAGATATAGAATTTTACACCTGAAAGCTACATAATTATATTAACCAATGTCAGCCCAATAAATTTAATTTAAAAAAGTCAAAAAAATTGTTAGCATACTGAATGTGAAATTGCCCAGGAAAGTTTAAAATATGAGACAAATATAAGGTATTATTTTGATATTTCTAATAGTTGTAGGCATCTCTCTCTTATTTTTAAAATATGTTTTTATTTATTTCAGAGAGAGGAAGGGAGAGGGAGAAAGAGATGGAAACATTAATGATGAGAGAGAATTATGGGTCACCTGCTTCCTGCATGGCCCCTACTGGAGATCAAGTCCACAGCCCAGGGTGTGCCCTTCTTTTTTTTTTTTAAATATTTGTTTATTGAGATAAAACATGTATTCCATAAACAGCATACATCTTAAGTTGCATGTGAACTCATTAATTTTTAAACATTTACTTGAAGTGTTAAATTCTTTAAAATGTTTCTGTTCCTTATGTGCTTGACCAAGAAGGTGTTGCACTGGGTTATGTATTATGACTGGATTCATCTAGGCAATAAAACTGATATATTCCTGGAACAGGACCTGGCTCCATGCATACATCTCTCAAATCAGGCTCCAATGCATGGAAACTATAGGAAGACAGATTTGGGATCAGTATAAGCAAGAACTTTCTGATGGATGGAGCTTTGCAAAGGTGTGATAGGGTTGCCTTGGTGCATTCTTAGTGCTGCTCAGATCCAGTTGGGAAAGCTGATAAAACTGATATATTCCTGGAACAGGACCTGGCTCCATGCATACATCTCTCAAATCAGGCTCCAATGCATGGAAACTATAGGAAGACAGATTTGGGATCAGTATAAGCAAGAACTTTCTGATGGATGGAGCTTTGCAAAGGTGTGATAGGGTTGCCTTGGTGCATTCTTAGTGCTGCTCAGATCCAGTTGGGAAAGCTGTTAGCAGGGGCAGAATGAAGTCTGGTAAGCGTGTGATTGTCAGGTGCTTATTAAAGTCCTTCCCATATTTGAGACTCTGTGATTCAGAGAAGCCCTTTCTGCCCTAACCCTAACCCTAACCCTAACCCTAATCCTGGTGATCCTCTGTACTCCCTAAGCCTCGGGTGGTACACTGGCCTGCAATTTCTTCTTGGATGGGACAGGAGGGCCTATTTCTTGGGAGGACCAATTTCAATGCCTAACCCATGACCTGAAACACAGGCTGGGAGTTCCAGGCTGGTCAGAAGAGTGAGATCCATTAGCACTGTTCTGATTGGCCTCTCCGAGGAAGAAAGCCAGGCCATGAATAAGCACGGTGAAATGTAATTGCAGCAAAGGCCTTCCTGGACAAGCCAGGAAGCTTGGTAAGTGTCTATCTGAGAGGAGACAGACTGCTAATTAGCAAAGAATTTAGATTACATACTAGTATATTCCTGACAATATCTGTTTTTAATAGAGTTGGATACAAGGTGTTTAAATCTGACAGCAGAACCCAGAGTCAAAAAGATGTTTCACATCTACATTTTTTTTCAGGTATATCTTGTTATTTCTTGCTCCTTCATTTATTTGCTCTAATCACTTTTCCCAAGAAGCCCTCCTGGACTGGGCATCTCAGAGTCCAGCTCTCCCTGCACTTTAGCACTCATCTTTTCTGGTTAGCTTGGTAGCATTGTTGCCTTTGAATACTTGGAGGAATTGACTAAATGGTTAGCACGCTGAGTTCCATGGAGCACCAGGGCTTAGCCTCCACAGGAGTTCCTGGGGGCCTGTAGTGGGGGAGATTGAAGGGCAGGCTGTTGACCGCTTTGTAGCAGGTTGGGTTTCTCTGGAAGTCAACCCAGAGGTAGTTTTTAAAGTGGAGGATGTTTATTACAGAATACCACGGGGATCAATACCTAGGTGAGGGTATGGAAACCAGGAGTGGGCAGAGGGAGAAGTCAGCTGTGATGCAGCCCAGCAAGAATGCAATTTGAGCCTAGCTGGTTTGGTTCAGTGGATAGAGTATTGGTCTGCAGACTGAAGGGTCTCAGGTTCAATTCCAGTCAAGGTCATGTACCTTGGTTGCAGGCTCAATCCCCGGCCTGGTCAGGGCATGTGCAGGAGGCAACCAATCTATGTATGTCTCTCACATCGATGTTTCTCTGTCTCTCCCCCTCCCTTCCATTCTCTCAAAAAGTCAATGGAAAATATCCTCGAATGAGGATTAACCAAAAACAAACAAAACAACAAAACAAAACAGAGTGCAAGTTGACTATGCAGGAGTCTGGAGCTAGAATGTTCCTTCATAGTTGTTCTGAGTTGGGCCAAGATGGCTGGGCCATCATTGAAAGTGGGCTGCCCAGGGGAGGGAGTATGATCTTGGTTAAAGGGGCTTTCTGAACTGAGGCAGTCCCTGAAGGGCTGACAGCTAAAGCCTGTCTCAGAAGCTGTGGCACAAGACCTTCCTTAAGCGGGGTCTGGGTAGCACAAGGCAGTGCCTACCACAGTCTCCCTCCCTGCTTCTCCACCCAGTTTCACCGAGAGAGAAGCAGCTCTTCTTTGATCTGTTTGATAGATAGGGGGCTATACAAGAGTCTCTTTTAAGGATAACTTCTATTGCTGACAAAAGTTTGGACATCACTATTCCTATCCCGCTCTCTTGTTTTTCAGGTGAGGAAATTGAGGCCCAGCTTCCCTGATTCCAAACATAGTATCCTTTCTATTATAGCAGGCTGACCTCTCTTTATCTTTTTTTCGTCTCTTTGATTAACATGCCTAAGGACATGCTGACTGAATGTGGCAGTTGCTGCTGGTTTCTTACCAATATTCATACACTCCTTTTTCTTACTACTAGAACCTCAGTTTGTGCTCAGCTAAAGAACCTCATTTCCCAGCCTAGCTTGCAGCTAGTGGCATCCATGTAACAATGTTCTAGATCATGATAAGCAAGCTGAAATTTCTGGGAAAGCTCTACTTAATATAAGCACCACCACATCTTGCTCTCCCTTTTACTTCCTCCTGTTGCCTGGGATGCAGACATCATGGATGGAAATCATGCAGCCATTCCGAGAGGATGAGGACAAGATTCATACTCTAAGACTGGCAGAACAGAAGCACCTGGGTCTTAGATAACTGTTGTGGAGCTCCCATCTATTCTCCTCTGGATTTATGTTATGTGAAGGAAAAAAAAATATCTAGTTAAGGCACCGCTATTTGGATTTTGGGTTGTCAAACCCCATCCCAGATGGATAACATCGAGTTAAACAGAAAAAGCAAGATCTTGGAGCTGACGTGTTCAGATTAATATCTTCAATTGCCCTGGTTTCAGAGACTCCAGAACCTAAGACCTAAAGCATCCTTGACTTCTAGCATGAAGATTTGGTGAAGGGAAAGGACATTGAACTGGGAATTTGGAAAACTGTGTTCTAAGCCCATTTCTGCCATTCACTAGTTGTGTCATTTTGGACAAGTTGGATAGCCTCTCTAAGGCTCATTTCCCCCTAATGTAAAGACAGAGAGTTGGAGTAGATCTCAAAGTTGCCTTCCATTGCTTTAAGTCACTGTTTCTCTCACCCTGTGTTGCATCTACACTGGGAATAAATCTGTGTAGAGTCCCACTTTGGGACAGTAGTTATAGATTGGGAGGTTGGTGCTGGGACAAGTGTGAGATACAGCTTTTATTTATTTATCTATTTTGTTTTATTTATTTATTTTTAATTTATTGGGGGTGACATTGGTTGATAAAATTATATAAGTTTCAGGTGTACAATTCTATAATACACCATCTGTGTATTGTATTGTGTGTGCACCACTCCACAGCTTTCTTTTAAAGGCTATTTTTTGCTAAGTATAGTCCAGGTTACTGAGGATTTTATTCACACAAAATTCTTTGTGTTTTTTTGTGGGTTGCTTATTGGCCTAATTAGTGTAATTAAGCACAATTACAAAATTAGAGTAGATCTATGTAATCAGGTAGTAACAATATGTAGTTAAGTACCTACACCCTGTAATCAGAAACTTGAAAATGCAGCACCACTTTAGAGTCTTTATTCTACTTTGTCCAAAAGTTGTCCCAAAATCTACACACAGGTCACTTAAGACTTTCACTTTACCCCACAGTTGAATGGGTGTTTTCTATTCCTCTAAATTATTAACAACACCCTTTTCCCCTGTTAGGTAAATAATAACTTTGTATTTTATTTTCATACCAAACATCTATTTTTGGGGGGAGGTGTGACAAATTTCATTCCTATCTTTTATTTTAGAAAAGTAGCTTAAGACTTAAAAACCAATTAGGGTGTTTGAAAAAAATGAAAGAAAATGCCAATTTCATTTCAGATCACAAAATAGAAGGTGACAGACTTGGAGACTGACTGAATTCTGGAAAAGGAAATTCAGAATGCACTGCATGCATAATGCTGGAGTTATACCTTCAGTCTTGGAATTAGAGTTGAATTAATTTTCCTGGTATTTTGTATGCATTTTATTTGCAACCAAATATTTGGATGTATAATATTTTTATCCTTTGGCAAATTCATTATAGGAGTTCCAAGTTGATGGAGATGTTTCATATTTGTGAGATACCCAGTTTTTAAAAATGAATTTGAAAGAATACTTCTCTGGAGAGTACCCAGAAAGGATCAAAGGGAGTCTTTTGCTCCTTTTTCATTCTGTATCAATGAGCTAAGACCTGGTTATAGCTGCTGTATTGGTGGAGTTGAAACCCCTCCAATTGAAGACAAATGATATGACTGGGGGTGATGAACACAATACAATATGCAGATGATGTATTATAGAATTATACATGTGAAACCTATATAATTTTATTAACCAATGTCACCCCAATAAATTAAATTAAAATAATAAAAACAAATTATATGGCTTAAAATGCTCCTTCATTAGAACCTGAGGACAGCCACTAAGAGGTAGATAAAATGTCCTAGGCTGGGAGTTAGCATACTTAATTTTGGTGCCAGTTCTGCCATTGACCAGCACTGTGATTTTTTTCTGATTCCTCATCTGGGATATGTACCTAAAAGTGTTCTTTTTAGCTCATTTAGCATGGGGTCAAATGGACAAAGGGTATGGAAAAGGGCAAATAAAATTATAAAGCAGATCTTTGTGTTAGGTTTGACTTTCTATGTTTATTTGCGGGTTCAGGAGATCTTTTTTGTTTTCATTTTCTTTATCTAGGTCACTATTCTCTTCTTACTAATACAGGTATAGCTTTTTAAAGCTGGCAGAAATCCTCGATAAAACACCCTCATTTTGCAGATGAAACTGAGGTCCAGAGAGGTGAAGTGGTTTGCCTAAGTTTCATTCTAAAAATAACAGTTATTTTTAGAAGCAATTCTTTTGACTTCCAACGAAGTGCCCTTTCCAGTCACACTAGTGTTGCTCTTGAGGACTGGATGGAGTTGGGAACACCATCTTCCCTCATTGATAAATCTCTGGTAGGATGGCAGACCCTTTCTCACATTGACATTTTCCCCAGAGGAGACCTGGTTGTTGATGCTTCTCAGTAGCTCCCTTTCCTGAAAGACAGGAGGAGGTGACTGTTGCTTTGGGTAAATGAAGACAAAGCTCTCTTGGGATGAAGCTGAAAAGCATAGTGTCAATTGGCTCTGTCTTATGCAGTGTGGGTGTGGTAGTCTGGGGACTTGAGATGAAATAGAGTGGGAGAAGTTGTTAGGGAGGTGGGGGAGACATTGGGGGTCACGTGTTTTTTATCCTATAAAGGGAGGTGGTTTTGTGCCTCTTGCTAATTCTTAACTGAGATGGTTGGGTTTGTTCAACTGCTTCACAAACTTTTTCGTACAACTGGTAGAAAGTGTTTTTCCATTAGGATTTGATAAATATGATAAAGTGACTCATTTTGGGTTGACTGAACCCACTCTGTGGAATGGATGTATAATTTACAGAAGTGTTAACTTAAGTATAACTTATAGGCTGAACTACAATCAAGATATAGTGTGATTATTTTACTACCTTATCTCTCCTTACTAAGAAATGGAAAAAATTCTAGACATTTCTAGTTTTTATTCAAATTATCTTCTTTCAATACTTTGGCTTTTAATTTCTTGTCAATGTTCACTGCAGTTTCCATCCCATAAAAATGGCCTTAGAATTCTTTTATTGAAGGCTAGACTTTAATATCAATTAAGGAGACTTTTCAGTGTCTTTACCTGCAGTCATTTAAATTCAGACTGCATTCCTGAAACTCTAGCTGCCTTAATTCCCATTTCTACTGTTCCATGTCATGCTAAACCTTCTAATTCACACTTAAAAATATCATCCAGATAAGAGCAATGGCCAGGAAGTTTTGTCACTGCCTGTAGAAGAGCATCAAATTATATTCCTTTGTCATCTGATTTTGATGAACAGTGACATCACATATTTTGTCTGTCCTGGGTCAACAGCATTGTGTTTTCCATTTAATTATTTTAAGTCTACTATATTGTTAAGTCAGAAACTGTGAAGGGTCTGAGATTTTATTCTACAAGCAAGCTAACAAGTTATCATGCCATAGTGTTTTGTGTGTGTGTGTGTGTGTGTGTGTGTGTGTGTGTGTGTTGTGTAACAAAACAGGTGACCTCTCAGTTGGAGACAAAGACACTTCATTATGCATAGCAAACACTGCAACTTCTTAGAATCAGTTCTCCAAGCCCCAATCCCCATATAGTGATATGGTGAGGGCCAGATGGCAACTGCACATAAGGCTGGGTACATTACAGGAGAAGAACCCCACAATAAGGAAGCTCCACCCATCCCTCACTTCTGAAAGAATATCTTTCTACCTGAGCTGATACTAAAACCCAATATCCATTCTATGTAGAAGGAGGAGTGTGACCTGATTTCCTTGCAAGGGAATCACTGCTGCTCCCCTCACTGAAGCCCAAGGCTGACCTATTTTAAGTTCAGGTTGCAGCTGGAAATTGAGTAAATTACACCGATCTGTGGCCTGGTTAACCTAGTACCTCAATCTCTCAAAGTCCCCATAGACTGAAACAGGTTGCTAAGAAAGTCAAGGTTGTGCATTTTATTCTGAATCCCTAAATTCAGATTAAAACATGTTCTCAACCTCTTCAACTATGTCCCACTTCCAGCTTCAATCACCCTTCTAGAGAAGGAAATGAGACTGTACTTCTAACAAGCTCATACTGATGCTGCTGGCCCATGGACCACACTTTAAGTAGCATGGGTCTAGGTGATTTCTAGTGAGCAGGCTATGTGTGGGCAAACGTGAATGGCCACAAATGCTGTTTACCTAGAAAAAGAGTCCAGAAAAGGAACTGATGTTTTCTTAGCATATTATATTAGAGTCAGGATTTTTCTCTTTTCCATTTCATAGCCGAGGAAACTAAGATTAGAGAGGATAAATCTTCCTGATAATAAACAAAAGAGCTGGAGTTCATATTCATTTTCCTTCATCCCAAATTCTGATTCTGTCCACCACACTGAAGTCGAGGTATTTCAGGTATGTTGACTAAGAAGTGAAAATAATACCTTAGGCAGTCTCAGGCCCTGAATAACCACGCAGTATTTTCAACTGAGGTTCGCTGTGGAGCGGGCAGCTGGGGGCATATGGTCAGCTTGACTCCAGTTAACAAGAGCCCCTGGAAGACAAGACTCCTCATAAATGGAAGACTGTTGGAAAGCTCACAGGGTTCTTTGTCTGCTCTGCAATTTCCCCTGAATTACCCAGACCATGTAATCCTCTGTAATTTCCAGAACCCAATAGTGTTTAAAGCCTTTTTCCAATATTTATTCATTACTCTCCTGATTGGGGTGTTTGGCTTTCAACCAAAAGGCATATATAGGTGGGTGGTGAATTCAGGAAATAGCCTGGGGCTGGGCATAGGAACTGCCCCTCCCATATCCTCCTCCTTTATCCCAACCTCCCCCAGCCCTACCTTTTGACCACACCTATGGTTGCTGTGTGGTCTTGGGGGTGGAGTCCAACTAGTGAGTTATGGGCAGGGGTTGTTTCAACACCCATCTTCTGGTACACCCTTCATATAGCAGGGGCCCCCTAAAAGTGTAGGACTCCATCAATCCCATGGAAGCCCCAGCAAAAACAAGTGAGCTCAGTGACTCTCGGACCTAGCAACGTGCCAGTCACTTGGGGAATTTGAGAAAAATACTGATTCCCAGCCCCAGATCTAGTGATTCAGAATCTCAGTAGGTGGGAACCCCAAACTCTGTCTTTTTTGGGAAAGGTTCCTAGGTGGTACTGATACAGCTGGTTCTTTGACCAGCCTTCAGGAACCTTGCATATGGAAGGGAAAAACCCTCATACCAGCTGGCAATCAAGGATGAGCCCTGTCACCACTAATTCCTGGGCCCTCGGCAGATCGGTTTCTCTGTCATAGGCCTCTGTTTTCACATCTATAAAAATGAGGGATGGTGCTTGGCCATTGTGGCTCAGTTGGTTGAGCATTGCTCCATGTACCAGGAGGTCGTGGGTTTAATTCCTAGTCAAGGAATTAAATGGGTTGTGGGCTTGATCCCCAGTAGGGGGTGTTCAGTAGGCAGCCAATTGATGTTTCTCTCTCATTGATGTTTCTCTCTCTCTCTCCGTCTCCCTTCCTCTCTCTGAAATCAATAAAAACATATTTTAAAAATAATGAGGGGTTGGGTCCAGTAATTTATTTGGCTTCTTATAGTTTTAAGTTCCTAAGACTCTGTTGGGGGTGCTGTGGCCCTAGAGAAGGCTCATAATGGTATCAGAATTGCCTTTATGGAGGTCCTCTGAGGTATGGCTCCTTGGTTAGCCTTGCTTATTCCCTCTTCAGGCACAAGGCAGAGTTCTTCCCCCTGAGGATGCTGTAGGACAGCCACTGCTGCTCTTTGTGCCACTTCCAGGGCCTACCTCCCCCACCCCACCCCCCCAGTCCTGTGGAGACACTATCAGCGGTTCTCAACCTGTAGGTCGCGACCCCTTTGGCGGTCGAATGTCCCTTTCACAGGGGTCGCCTAAGACCATCCTGCATATCAGATATTTACATTACGATTCATAACAGTAGCAACATTATAGTTATGAAGTAGCAACGAAAATAATTTTATGGTTGGGTCACAACATGAGGAACTGTATTTAAAGGGCCAGAAGGTTGAGAACCACTGCACTAGGTAGTGCCATTTTCAGAGCAGTAATATTTTAACTGCAGCAATTTAATTTGGCCTAAATTCACTCAACATTACAATGTGTCTAGCACTCAGCAAGAGTTTATGAGCTATGATCCCTGCAGATAAGTGGCTTTCCATCTGGCTGGGAAACACAAAGTCAGTGCACCAAACTGGGTAAGGATTCCATATAGGAGCGTAGGTCTTCGGGGATGAGAAGACAGGAATGGGCTGGAGGAGTTGGGAAGGCTTCATGGAGAAGCTGGTGCAGTTTTACTGAGTTTCTAGGCACAGGTAGACATCAAATGTGCAGGGATAATTAAAGGAGAGGCAGATATGGGAAGAGGGATCCTACTGTACACATATCCCGAACAGGCAGGACACTCACTGGAATGAATGTATTGGGAAGTGTAAGATGAAGATGGGTGGTAGATTGGCACATTAAAGAGTTCACTGTCTTGTGGCTACAGGGAGCTATGGTAGATTCTTGAATGAGGCAGAAATGTGATAAAAAGCATTGTTCTGGGAAGATAATTTTGGGTAGAGGAGTATGTAATGGTCTAAGAGAGAATGCAATTGTAATATTAGTCAAGGAGTTGATCGGTGGCTCTGGCCGCTATCCTGGGAGCCCAGTTCTGGGTCTGCCCTGGTTCTTTGGCCTGATGAAAATCCTTTACCTTGGGTTGGGTTCCCCTGGTACAATATGAACTCAGCTCAATACACATTTATTCAGACACTTCTTTGTTTGCAATTAGTCTCTGTAGTTAGGCTCTGTAGAGGATATGAATATAATCAGGACAGGGACCTTCATTTCAAGAAGATTGTAATCTAAAGAGCTGTGTTCCTGGCTGCTGGGTCCTGGCCCTGTGCCAGCCAGGTTTAAGAATTGTCGGTCTGTTCTAAATCTATTCATTTATCTATTCTCTGAATCCCTTACTGTGCACAAAACTTATTAAAGGTACTGAGGGGAATTTAAGTCACTAAAAAAAATCTCTTCCTGATTTCATGAGCCTCAGAGTCTATATGGAGAAACCTGTGGGCTTGGAATGAGAAAATTAACAATTATCTGTTAAATTATGAGATCTCTAAGTGAAATAGAAGCCAACGCAGGAAGAGAACATTGCAATGAGAAAGGCCAGATGGAGCGGGTGAGACTTCATCTAGCAAGGGGTTAGAATGTGCCCGGAGTAGCACAGTCTAGTAGTAATCTGATGAGAGCCACAGATGCCATTTTAAGTTTTGTAGTAGCCACATTTAAAAAGTAAAAAGAAAACTGGTGAAATTAATTTCAATATGTCTTATTTAACCCAATACATTCAAAGAATTATCATTTCAACATGCACTCAATATAAAATTATGAATAAGATATTTTATTCTCTTTTGATATTAATGTTGAGGTCCAGTGTGTATTTTATATATCCTACACATCCCCACCTGGGCCAGCCACATTTCAAATGCTCTGTAGCCACAAGGATTGGACAGCATAGGAGGTGGGTGGATGAGCAATTCCATGCAGCCATTGTTAAAAGACCAACTGAGCCCTATTAAACATTTTAAGAGTTTATTTGAGCAAAACTTTAAATAGAATAGGGCAGCACCAAACTGGAAGTGGTTAGGAGCCCTGTGCTGACAGGAGCCATGGGAAAGGCTTATATAAAGTGTGGAAGCAAAGAAAGGAAATTATTTGATTGGCATAGTTTAAAGCCTAGGTGGTTGTTTTGATGGGTTGTTCTGCACTTAGATTTTGGTTTGATTACATAAGCCACCATTGGCACGAGAGCCACACCTGTCTATTAGCTCTACATATATGGTCTGGAGGGCGGGGCCTTGGGGAGTGGGCTAGGTGGGCAGAGGGAGGTCTTGGAAAAGTCCTGGGCCTGAGGAAGCGGACATGCTGTAGGAAACTGAGGAATAAAAATAAGGGCAAGTTCCAGGGACTTATAAGACTTGGTGCAGGCAGTCCCTACATTTTCTGACACGACAAACAAATTCTAAATGGCTCTGGGAGAAAAGAGGCCCTAAATAGGAATTTCATTTCCAGAGAAAGGGGAGTCCTTAAAACTGTCTGAATAGAAAATAAGGTTATCATTATGCCTTATCATTAGAAGAGAGAAGAATATTAAAAGGACTCAGTTCGGCTTGAATAAAAAAGATAAATTTCAAGTAAACGGGCATACAGTTTATCCATGACTGGATTTGCTGTAATAAAGTCAGCGAGGGAATAAGCTGGGTGATTTACAGGGAGCCTGCTTCTGTAAAATTTACAAACTGCTGTGATAAAATGTCACATTTTATGATGCATTCCACCCAGGCTGTATATATAAAGGGCACTGCAATGGAAAAGTTGCAAAAACAAAGCAGTAGCCTGGCTCCCCAGCTGACTCTGTCTGCTTTTCCAGCAGAATTGGGGATTTATGGAGAGATGACCTAGCCACTCGCCTTTTACGGTTGTGGATTGCAAACTGCCGGTGAAATGGCATCATTTCCTTCAGTTTTTATTTTGCCGCCTCAGGGAATGCTCTCAATAATTTAGACGAGGAAAGCTTGCAGGGGAGGAAAGGTGGGATGAGGGAGGAAACGACCCCTGAGTCCAGGGGTTCTCAATCCAGCGTAGAAGGCAGGTGTGCCCATGAGTGATGTAACACAAATGTAGCAGGTGTGAATTTTTAATACAACCTGTGTCATAAACCTTTACTCTTCTAGGTCAAATTTTATCTGCTCTGAGTCTCCATCTGCCTGTTGGGTGGCAGATTCTCAGTCATTATTGGGGTTCCCTATCTATGAGGTCATAGATGAATCCTGGGCTTACTGGATACCCCAAACAGGGAGGGGCTAGCCAGCGGTTCTCAACCTGTGGGTCGAGACCCCTGAAAATACATCCTGCATATCAGATATTTACATTACGATTCATAACAGTAGCAAAATTACAGTTATGAAGTAGCAACAAAAATAATTTTATGGTTGGGGGTCACCACAACATGAGGAACTGTATTAAAGGGTCGCGGCATTAGGAAGGTTGAGAACCACTGGCAACCCTTGGGCCATGTGTTTCCATTTTTCACATTGGATTTTTGCCTACACAGTGGCCCTGTACAAAATGATCCTATCTCTCTGCCTCCCAGTCCTGGTGCTGTGGGGAAGTCACAGAGATGCCCCTCTTGTACCTCCCCCAGTGACCTCATCCAATAGCCCCCATTCTCTTATCCCCCCCACCCATCCAAGGCACTGCCTCTTAGTGAGGCCATTGGCATCTCTCCTTAACTCCTGCCTCAAAGGAAACAATATTCCTCAAACTGTTAGCTCCTCTCTCTCCCCTCTCAGCTTCATATCCATGCCTCCCCTTCAGCAACCCAGCCCAGTTTTCCTCAATGGGTCTGAAATATAAATTTTGTTTGTGTGTGTGTGTCTGTGTGCATGTTTGCGCATGTATGACTGCATAAATTTCAACTTGAATCTTGGGAAAAAAAGCAATGTTGGCTCCTTTGTCCTGAGGTGGATGAGAAGAAAACAATATTCACACCAGTAACTCGATCAATAAATTCATACACTAGGTAGACAAGGGTATATGCTCTAATGGGATTAGCAAAGGGCCTTGGGCTATCAAGGGAGAGAGAGATTACTGTGAACCCAGAGGAAACTGGGAGGGCTCCAAGGAAGAGGTGAGATTTGACCAGAGCTGTGAAGGATGGAGAGGTTTGCTCTGAAGGCAAGGTCATTGCAGGTGAAGGGGAAAGCTTGAGCCAGGCCTGCAGTGCGGGGTGGAACCAGGGGGAGAATATTTGGTTTGTGTGTGTATGAGGTGGAGGTGGGGAGGAAGCAGTGGGGCTAGGGTTTGGAAAGTGCAAGAGGGGTTGGTGGCTGTTGTGTAGGGTGCTAAACTGTGTGAAAAATAACATGGTATATTAAGTACTTAAGTTCATTCTTGGCAGTTCTCAAGTAGTGGAAATAATCTACACTAATAAAAGAGAAACATGGTAATTGGCGTACGACCGCTACCCTTCCCATTGGCTAATCAGCATATCCTTATGCAAATTAACTGTCAGCCAAGATGGCGGCCGGCAGCCATGCACTGAAGCGAGCGCAGGGAGGCTCACTTGCTCCAGTGACTGCAGACGCCAACGTTCCCCGCCTAACTTGCCGGCCTCTGAGTTGCAACTCTAAGCAACTATGTACTATGTTGCAAATGTAGAAGCTAAACAAAAGCCCAGAAACCAGCTTTCAGCCTGCCGGGATCTCAGAGCTGAAGTTATACATTGTTTCGATTATAGAACGGCAAACAAACCAGATACGAAGCCTCAGAGCTAGAGCCAGAGCTAAAGCTGGCCCAGAATAAAATAAAAAAAAAGAGAAAAAAAAGGAGCGGTGGGGAGCTTCAGTCAACAACCGCCAGCCTGAAAGCAGCCCTCAGCCCCTCACCCAGACTGGCCAGGCACCCCAGTGGGGACCCCCACCCTGAAGGGGGTGTGACCAG
>NW_005357115.1:8196117-8206530 GCF_000412655.1 Myotis brandtii
GGCGAGGGGCCAGGGCGGGCTGGGGGACCCCCCCCCCCCCAGTGCACAAATTTTTGTGCACCGGGCCTCTAGTTTAGCTTATAAAACTGGATGTGTGGGTGAAAACAAGAATGCTTTCCTGATAAATGCCACGGATAAAAAAAATCCAGGCTGTCAGGTAAGGTAAATTGTTCAGAACCAAGGTTTAACCAGCAGGGACATACAGGGAATTTCTTGGTTACATCTGCTGGTATATATGGTGCTGAGTGGCATGGGGTCCTGCAGGGACTGTTGACCTAGCTTTTGAGGGAATAGAGCTGCTGGTTCAAACTTCAACTTCCCCTGAGATATGAACCTTTTAGCTGGAGGAGGAAAGCCTCAGTTTCCTTGTCCCACTCTTCCTTGGTCAGAAGGTGCCTGGGGAAATGGTCAGAGAGTAGCCTGGACAGTCCCCTTTGTGTAATCACAATTGGCTACATCTGGGAAGGGTCCCAAATCCAGACTGTTGGGCAGCCCTTCTATGTCTTGGTTCCCTGCATTCAAGTTGTCAGGCTTTGGAAACTGTCCACTAAGGATTTGTCACTTGCAAAAGATATATCTCCCAGATTAAGAGCTTAACTCGATTTCATTCTGGGAATTGAACAAGAATTGACCATAATTTAGCTTATAAAATTGTAGTTTAATGAAAGTATAAGACAACAGGCCTGGAAGAGGCTTTTCACTATCATAAGATGAGAGTTTCTATGGGCTGTTCTGACAGATTTACTGTTGTTTTAACTTAATAAGCTATTTCTGTTTTAGCGTTGTTATTGTTTCCGTGGTTATAGGACACTCTGTATTGTTTTATTGTATTATCCTCCCCCTCAGTTTTATGGTGGCATTTTTCTCTTTGCTTAGCTTGTAAATAGACACATTTCCTCTGATCCTCCCAACTCTTCCAGGCGCATGTAAAACAGAGCAGTTTGTCAGTACATGGGGTGGAATTTGGCCCGGCCCATCCTTCCTTTCTTCCTTCCGGCTCATAAGGGCAGGCTTCTCTTGAAGTCAATATCCTCTTCCCAAATTGTTTTCATTTCTTTCCTCACGCCATCCAAATAAAATCACATTTATATAGTCTTGTGCTTATAAAGCATTTCTAGCTGTAAAATCTGTTGTCGGGTGTGATTCTAGGAGTCGTTCTGATATTTTTAGGACCTGTGCTTAGCGTGGCTAAGAAGTGCCAAGCCTGCTAACTGGGGTTGAGCTTCTTGATTACTTAAATTCCAGGAGAGTATTTTTACTATTATTATTCATATTCTTTTTTTCCTGCTCTCTCAGCACCAGCATTCTTAGCTCCAGGTGACCAACTGATTTATCACCAATATTTTAATTTTAGCCAGTTCTGCTATTTCTTTGAGCCCTAAGTCAGCATCCCAAGTCTCGGCATCATAAATCCGAGAGGAGAAGGTATAGAGCATGGGCCCAGGCTCCAAAACAGCTGGTTATGACTCATAGTAATTATTCTGTAAGCACAGAATTGAATTTGCACTAAAAACCAGTCTCCCCGGCCAAGGCTAAGGCAGGTTTCCGGCAATGGTAATGGATCCCAGACAATAAAGAGCTACCCAAAATTTTGAGGAGGGGGCAGATATAGTTAATGTATTGTTTTATGAAGTATTTACTGAGGTTTTGAGATACTTCCGGTCTGCAACTGTGTTTTACTTATCTTTGTGTCGCTAGTACAGAACTCAGCACTGAACATCTGGAGGCATGAACACTTTGAGTATTGTTAATGAATAAATGAATGAATGAATATGTGCATGGCACTGATGGTTCAGAGGAGAAATCAGAGGCTGGGAGCATTTTCAAAAGGCCTTTGTAATAGTGTGATAAAGTGACATGGGGAGGAAATAAAAACTGATTTTAAGTTTATTATTAAAACTTGGAAGAATGGAAATAGTAACTATTTAAAAATAAAGAAGTTAGATAAGGGAGCTGGAATGAGGTGGGAGAGGACACGTCAGCATTTGTGTAGGCATGCTGGGACTGAAGTGCTCCTCAGGCATCCAGATGAACACACAGAGCAGGCAGCTAGAGAAAGATGGGAGATCAGGACAGAGATCAGGGCTGGGGGTGAGGATGCTGAAGTTCTCTTCTAATAGGTGCTATTTTCTGTGGGAGAAAATTAGCTATCTGAAGGAGTGCAAAGAAGATTTTTAAAAAAGTCTGAAAAATGTGACTTCATGAGAAACCATGGAGTTCTTATATGGGGCTGATGGGTTAGTTTAAATATGCTTCCATGATATATACAGCTAAATTAGTAATGGTACCATTTCTGATGCTATATACCACTCCCAATGACTACTGTTTAAAAATTCTTCTTTCTGCAAGCAAAGGATGAATCTTCATATGTGATATAGAGATCCACCCATTTATCCACCCGCCCACACACTCATCCATGTCTATCTCGATCCATGCATCCTTCCGTCTATTAGTACTTAGCCACCCATTCTCTGACCCAGGATCTCTCCAACACACATGGGATGGCTATTCTAGGATAAGCTAAGCAACAGAGACTTTCCAGCACCACTAATAAATCTTAACACCCAGTTGCTATTAAAGTGAAATTTTATTTGGAGCAAAATTGGCAAGCATCCTTAAATCCTAAAATTGATTTTTGGACCTTTCCCCTCTTACTTCTGCAGCCCATGGGGAAATAATGCTGAAGGAGGATATCAGAGCCTTCAGAGATTAGATGTCAGCTCTGAAAATGTTTCATCAGCCTTAGCAGTGAGCTGCAGGCACCCTCCTCTTTCTTCTGTCCCTCAGCAATTCCATACTTCCTACTTTGTGCCTTGGGTCTAGAATTTGATCATCTTCTTGTTCTTAGGAAATATAGTTATTGGTATCTTTAATATGGGGGGGTGATCTGCAAGAAGAGAGTACAATTTGGGTGGGGGTGGTAAGATGAGTTGTTTTGTGGATAGTTTTTATTCCAGACCCTGGAAAGGGTAATATGGAAAATGTATAGAGATGGAGTCATCAAAGGAACAGGAGGAGAAAACTATTACTTTGGTCTGGAATGGTGGGAGGTCCTTCTCTATCCTTTTCTTCTTACTCCTTTTTTCCCTCCTCTCCTCTTCTACTCCTCTCTGCTCGAGTGAAATCATTGACTCACTCTAGCTCAGTTTTCTTAGGAGTTCAGGGCGATCTATATTCTTTCTTTGGTGGGGATGAGGGTTTGGCCAGCTTAGTCTCCATTTCACCTGTGCCCTTGGTCCCTGTCCTGTCACACTAATAAGGGAAGGTCAGGATACTCAATGCCTATAGCAGGATAGAAAACTCACCTCTCCCCTCCTTATAAGTAATTTTAAGAAACCATTCATGAGAGAAAATTCTGTAAGAGTCATGTCTGCACTAAGTCTGCCCACATGTGTTTCCCAGTAGCATCAACCTCTCACCATGTCTACTCCCTTTTCCTTCTGCTCTAAATAATACCCACAACTTGTGGTGCTCTTGTGGGAATTTCCCCTTCTGTAACCACTTCTCCCTCTCAAACCCTCATGTTACTATCTCAGTGAAGCTCCTGCCTAAGCCTGACTTTCTCAGATGATACCTTGGTCTCTAGTCCAACCGCCCTCACCAACAAAACAAAGCTTAGAATAACATCAATAATCCCAGAATTGCATTCTCTGATGATCCTTTTGCAGCTGGCCACCTGTGATTAGTTGGGGGTTGGGGGATGTCTTTACTTTATAGAAGGGACTTGGAGTGAGATGCTTTGCCTTGAAAGGCTAATAGGCACTGTGGTTGGCTCATGGGGAGATATTTTGGGTAGAAGCTCTTCCTAGAGCTCCTCCAGGCTCTCTGTGATGCCTACTCTGGCAAGGCTGGTCTTTGCACAAGTCAAAGTGGTTAACAACATGGTCTTTGGAATTGAACAAGTTGGATTTGAATCTGGCTCTGTCAGTTCCTATCTGTCAGTGACCTTAGATATTTTCTTTTACTTGTCTAAGCCTCTGTTTCCTCATTAACAAAATGCTGATGGTACCTACTCATAGGGCTGATGTGAGGGTAAGTGGAAAAGTAACAGTAGTTATTGACCTATAGATGCTTAGTGTGTACTATGAACCAGTTTAAGTGAGCTCTATAGGAATTACATCATTTAATGCAACTGTATTATCTCATTTGGTAGCTGAGACTCAGAGATGGCTAAGTAACTTGACCAAGGTCACACAGTTAGCAAGTGGCAGAGTTGAGTGTGAAAGAGTATGATTTCGTAGTCATGCTCTTAACCAGTTCACCGCACTACTTTCTAGATCAGCCGTGGGCAAACTACGGCCCGTGGGCCGGATCCGGCCCATTTGAAATGAATAAAACTAAAAAAAAAAAAAAAGACTGTACCCTTTTATGTAATGATGTTTACTTTGAATTTATATTAGTTCACACAAACACTCCATCCATGCTTTTGTTCCAGCCCTCCGGTCCAGTTTAAGAACCCATTGTGGCCCTCGAGTCAAAAAGTTTGCCCACCCCTGTTCTAGATTATGAAGGTTCATTCAGCCTCATAATCTGGTTAGCACTCAGTAACTGTCAACCATTATCATACAAACATTGCCCCTAAGGCCTAAATTTATTCAGCGCTTTTACTCATTTATTCACTTACTCGGTTTCTAGAATGTCTAAGCTCCATGGGCAGGGATGGGATTTTTGCCTGCTTTATTTACTATTGTACCCCCAGTTCCTAGGACAGTGCTTCGTATAGAATATGCATTCATAAATTTGTAAACAAGTGCATCCATTCATTCATCCATCATCTGTTGACAAAGGTGTATTGAGCACCTACTATATGCCAGACTTTGTGCCAGATGCTGGGATAGGATAGAGTCTCTGGTCTCAGGGAGCTCACAATCTGGGCAAATGAACCAATAACTCAGTTTTAATATGAGGTATCTACAGGTGTTACCAAGTGCCTGGGTGAATGAAGAGGACAGCTTTCTTTTCATTTGGGATGCTGCCTAATTTTTATTTAGTGTTGCCACCTGTTACCTCTCCAAGTCAGTAAATTCCTGTCTATTAGAGTAAACTTATATTCAGCTGGATGAGGTAAAAGGAAGAGCATGCAGGGAGGGGCTGGAAGTGTTTTGCTCTGCAGGCTGTGCACTGCACAACTTTAGGGGGGATGGTGTAGATTCTGAAGAGGATAGTGCCATCATAGTTGTGCAGTATAGTGGCCCTATGACAGCTGCCTTTAAAGTCATCTCTGAATCATTTCAACAGTGATGGCGAACCTTTTGAGCTCGGCGTGTCAGCATTTTGAAAAACCCTAACTTAACTCTGGTGCCGTGTCACATATAGAAATTTTTTTATATTTGCAACCATAGTAAAACAAAGACTTATATTTTTGATATTTATTTTATATATTTAAATGCCATTTAACAAAGAAAAATCAACCGAAAAAATGAGTTCGCGTGTCATAGGTTCGCCATCACTGCACTAGGAGCTTGGGAGATGGAGATGATTTAGATTAAGCCTTCGAGACCACCTCCCAATGCATTTTTTTTCTTGGTCCCAGTGAACTATATGGAGAGCCAGGACACAGTCCAGTATGCAGTGTGAACAAATTGCATTGTTAAAGGAAATGAACTTCATTGGGATCCCATTGCTATTTTAACCTAGTTAGGCCCGGGCCACTGACATCTTTGACATCACCAGAACTATAACTACAACCTCCATGTTTCTTTTTATACAACCTTGGGCCCCTTTTATTTGCCACATACCCTCCATTCAATACCATTGTAGGCTAACAGGGTAGGCTGTATGTCTAGCCCTTGGCAACCTTGTGGAATTGAAATGAGAAGTTTTGTTTTCTTAACAAGTTTTCTCATGATTCCGCAGATGTCTTCTACTGGAGTTTGGGGGAAGCTTCTAAAACTCAGTACCCTGGGCTGGCAGGGACTCAATACCAGGAGGACCCTGGGACATTAGCAGAAGACTTTGGAAAACAACAATGCTTGCCCCCAAAGGGAGGAGGATATCCCAGTAATGGGATTTCAGTCTTGCTGACTAGACAGGCTGTGCCCTTTACATTAGAGCTTATAGACTTGTCCTGTTTCTGGACATGGAGCTTCTCATTAGATTTATACCTGATCCCTCCTCCCAGGATCTAATGCCACCATACAGGGCTTTAAGGTAAACTCAAAGTTTGGCCCTCTCCATGGCAAATTGTTTCCTGTCTTCTGTCTTAGGGATTGCAAAGGTCAGAATTTCTGGGTATGGTAGAAAATTAAGCTCTAGACTTGGCTCTGCCACTCATTGCCTATGTACATTTTGGACAAGTCCATTTCCCTTTCTGGGTCACAATTTCTCCATCTATAAATGGTATCATCACATAACGTAGGAGGAGGTCCTCCTCTTAGAGCTCTTATTATGATAAAACTAGATAATGAATGAGAAGGTATTTGAAACACTATTTGTGCTGTAGGAATGTGAATATTGTTTCATGTTTGCTGTTTAGCATAGTTTGGCTTGATCCCTGGGGACTCTGGACAGAAACAGGTGTAGTTTCCTGACACAAGGTTCCGAGCCACATCCCATGGCAATGTAGACCATGGCATGAAGCACATCTTGAATTTCCTTTGGAATAAAAAATAATGACCTTTCATTAAATCTGGATTCCTAATGGTCCATACAGTGGGGCCTTGACTTACGAGTTTAATTCGTTCCTTGACCGAGCTCGTTAAGGAGCTTGTTAATTAGCTCGTTAACTCAAAATACTCTGTCAACTCAATGCAAAAAATCGGAGGAGAGACAGCTGGTATCTCAAAAAACTCGTTAGTAGGGACACTCGTAAGTCAAGGCCCCACTGTATTAGAGTGATACTGGCTTCTGTAAGAAATAAAATCCCAAAGTATCAGTAGCTTAAAATTATTTCCTGTCTTCTGTCTCGGGGAATGAAGCTTAAAATGCTAGACATTTATTTCTCACTCATTCACTGTGTTTACTCTCTGGGGGTGGGTTTTCTCCTTGCATTGTTTAGAGACTCAGGCTTCTTCTACCTACTGGCTTCACCATCCCCTTAGGGTAGTGGTTTTCTATCTTGGCTGATCACTAGAATCACCTTGGAACTTTAAAAACTGACAACAGAATCCCATCCCGAGATTCTGATTAAATTGGTTTCTGGTGTGACCCTCATGCTGGAATTTTTCCTTTAAAGCCTCAGATGATTCTAATGTGTAGCTAATGAACCACCAGCACATTTTGGCGTCCTCTATTTTTGACCATAAGAAGAAGAAAGAAACAGAGGAGGGCGCATTTATGTCTGAAAAACCTCAGCTCATTTTTGGTGGACATTGCTTCTGCTCACATTCCATCGGCAAGAGAGGTGGGGCCACCCCAAGTGCAAGGTAGGCTGTGAGATACCGTCCCAGGTCGGGTGCTGTTCCCAGAAACGGCTGTTGTATAGAAGGGGAGCATTTTGGTCGGTTATTTATCTGTGTTCCAGGGGCTGACCGGTTAACGTCCCCAGACTTGACCTGGGACATGAAGCTTGGAGCTGTTGTCAATTCTAAGAGCCTTTCCTGGGGGTTGGGAGAGAAATGGGAAAAACCTAATTGTCTTGGGTTTGGGAGCCACGGTCACCCAAATTTTTGTGTCCAGTCTGGTGTTAGTGGATAGTTGACTGTTGTAATAAAGAGCGCCAACTTTGTAGGCAGGCAAACTTGGTTAAAATCTTCAATTATTGCTTACTTAACTTGTGATTTGGGGCATGTTAATTATCAGCCATAACCTTCACTTTTCTGAAATGTAAAATATATATAATTACATCTGTGTTGAAAGGTTTTTTAATAATACAGAAATGCCTACCTTGCCTTAAATAAGATAATGTCTGTTATGGTGCTGGAAAACTGACAGCCACAGGGCAGGGGTGGGAACATTGTAGAATCTTCTCACTGGTGGGAGGAGGAGGGGCTCTCTGAAATGGCTGGCAACCAGGGAGTGAGGAGAGAGGTTGTGTTTCACTGCTGGCTGAGAAACAGCCTCAGGAACACACTCCCCTGGTCAGGTTGAATAATAGGTTTCTAACCTCTTGGAAAGTTGAGAATCAGGCTCCTCTTCTCAGTCCAGGGGCATCAAGTGATGAACTGCCACCTCTTTTCTCGGCATCTCCCTGGTCCTAATTTCCTCCAGTAAGGAGACCCTACTCCTGAGGTCCTAAGCTGCTTGGGTGAGAGGGTCCCTTTAAGAAACAGGAATGTTCCATCAGGGCCCCAGCTCATCTGCATCCTGGCTGGAGCCATCCCGCTGGGGTTGCTGCAGCTGCTGCCTGGCTGTTGATAAGGGAAGATGGCAGAGATAGCAGGAAGCCTTCTCCTAGTGCCTGCTAATAGCTGGGTGCAGATAACACAGCCTGTCATTTCCTAGTGTGGAGTGTGACAAGACTGGCTTTGTGGGACTCAAATTAATTGTGTCTGGTGTGTGGGCCAGGGTGAGGCAGTGGCAGTGGGAGGAGAGAAAGGCTGGGGCAGGACTGTGAAATGGACAAAGGACATTTGGGGAGAGGGGAGCTTTTCCATTTTCTCTCCCCGTAGCACTTTCCTCTTCAGCTACCCAGCACTTTTGGATTTCCCCACATGACCTGGATGAGGAGGGGCTGAGGTTACCCCAAGATCTTCAGGGTGATTACCTCCTAGAATTCCAAGACTGTAAAGATGAAGGGCTACTGTCTGCCAGCCGATGCCAAGCAGACAGCAGCAGGACTGCATCATTATCCATACCCCTGGGGGGAAATCCTGCTCACTTTATGGTTTATCTTATGGGGTCCTTAAACCTTCATCTTTTTGTTTCTCCTGGAATACAAGAATCTGCAGGTGAAGCTTCTGTGGTCCCTTATACATATAGCTGAAAATGACATCAAACCCTTAGTGTGTGCAGTGCACTGTGCTTGACACTTTTTCTAGCGATGGTTCAAGCTTCACAGTGGACAGTTCAGGGTATCTATTTTTATCCTATTTTTACAGATGAAAAAATAGGCCTGGAGGAGGTATGGGAGAGCCCAGGGTCATGCAGCTTGTTAAGAGGTGCTGGACTGTGGCTTCAAAGCTGCCTCCTCCCTGCTCTGATCCCCAGCAGGTTTTCTGAAACACCTTTATAGATGAACAGTGAATTATTATAAGAAACGGGATGCTATTTTATGAGGCAGAATTTTACGGTCTCAAGTCTAAACATATCATCCTAAATCCTTTGGGGAAAAATATTCTGTAGCAGTCATTAGAAAATTGAACCCTAAGGTCCCAACATGCCTACTCTGTCCCCTTGGCCTGAGATGGCTATTCCTAGAAGAGACCCATAATTTTGCTACAGTTTTCAGCAAGTCTGCTCCCATTTTCCCCCACCTTCTGACCAACAAATACTAAACAGTTTCACTTTGTGTGTTTTCTAAATTATGCTCTCAGCCAGGTTTAAGATGGGACTCAACCAAAATGATGGGGTGTGGTGGCTGTGTGAGCCCTCTGAGTTGGAAAGATTGGGATTTCTGGAGAGCATATTCAATATTATAATTACTTTTTTTGTTTTAGTCATGGTACGTAAATTGTGATAATGTTAATACTACCGGCATGCATAAAATGTCTCTGTTTGTAAGAAAGAAGCATAAATTAAAATTTGAAGAAATACAGTAATTCATAATAAGGTGTGAATGATGAACAAAAAATGTCTGACCTTTTACAGAATAATTTAATTTTAACATGTGGCTATTACAAAGAAATGATGAGATTTCTACAGTGGAGCAGGTCAATGAAAAAGATGAGGGAGCCAGAGGATTTCTGAGAAGCACCCAAAATTATACCCCACAGAGCCCAAGGAGTTTGAAAGAATATTAGGGAGATTACAGTCATTGGTTCCCCTCTTTTTTAAAAAAATATGTTTTTATTGATTTCAGAGAGAGAGGAAGGGAGAAGAGTAGAGAGATGGAAACATGATGAGAGAGAAACATCTGTTGGCTGCCTCCTACTGGCAACCCAGGCGTGTGACCTGACCAGGAATCGAACTAGTGACCTCTTAGTTCATGGGTCAATACTCAACCACTGAGCCACACTGGCTTGGCAGTTCCCCCTCTTGACCCTCCACATGGTAACTCTTTCTCCATGAACGCTCCTTAGAAAACTGCTGTCAGGTGGCATGTGTTTGTGGTGGGAATTGGAGGGGCTGGTGGTAATGAAGAGCTCTAGAGACCAGACTGTAGATATATATGTATTTTAAAAAATGTATGCCCAGTATGTTCAAGAAGCAGGACTTGTGTGAGAAAGAGAATACCACATTACTTACGTTTAGATTTAATTCAGTGGGGAACTCTTTCTCTGCCTCTGGAGGAAAATTCTGGCAAGCTCCTTAGGAAATACAGTCCAATGGACTCAATCAGTTAGTTACACAGACTCAATTCAGAAATTAGAATAC
>NW_005357115.1:8206560-8211824 GCF_000412655.1 Myotis brandtii
TGTATATATATATGTATATATATATTAAAGCCCTGGACCTGACCAGCATAAAACATTCCCTTGCCTCACCCCAATACTGGACCTGCCTCACTCTGGAAGTTTTTCAAGTGGGAATGGGGGCCTTGTCTTTTGCTTCTCCTTTGCCTCCTCCCCCCTCCCCCCTTGTTTGCTGCTAATTGGATCCCTCAGGGGTTGGTGTGAGCAGAGGTGAGGGTATAGGACAGTTTTTATTGGGTGACTATGTTCTTTCTGGGGACTTGGAAAGTGATTAAAATCGTCTTTCTCTATTGAGGACTCTGTAGGCTCTTTGGGTTTCCCTGCTGGGCTCTGTCCTGCTATTTTGGGTATTCCCTTGGGATTCCTTCCTCAGCTCCTGGACATGGGTACACTTTCAGCCTTTCAGCTGAGGTCTCCTCATTTTTATAGGCACCCATGATGACCTTACGACAGTTTTCTTTCCTGGGTGGCACACATGTAGCTCATGGGGAGAGCTCCCGTGTTCCTTGGAAGTACAAACTTGTCCAGCACAGCAGCCACTCTCAGCTCCCACCAAGCAGTGGCTCTTTTCTCAACTTCTACATTTCCTGAGCAGGAGTCAGACCTCAGTGTATAGTCCTCGTGGTCTCCCTAGTAGTGAGTCAGGTGGCAGTCTTTGGCATCGTCCAATTGCAGAAATCCACACTTCAGAGCATCCTGGTTGACTGCTTTAGAATCTTCTCTAGGTGAATTGTTAGAGGCACTACATCCCTATCCCTGAACAGAGAGAGCGGTGGGGAATCGCAGTCCATAACACCTCTCTCCAAAGAAATTGCTCAACCAACTTATCTTAAGAGCCTCTTTTCATCCAGTTTTGTATCCTTGATCTTGTTGAGGGGTCCATCATCATGGACCAGGTTCTCTTCATTCTCTTTGTAAATTCTTACACAAAACATGTCTGCTCGGGGCATCTGCCTCCCACTTCACTTGAAATCCTGATAACTATGATACCTCTGGTACCTCCAACAAAACTGCAGCTGAAGGAGTGCTGTTGCACTCCCTGTGCATGATCCATCTGAATCTGACTGTCGTTCTTCAGGTAGACTGCTTTGCTGAGTAGAGACACAGGAGACTTAACAACAATTGTTGTGAGAGTACCCACCACATTAACCACAGAGTAGTGGGGTTTGGGGGTGGCACAGTCAAAAAAGGCAAAGGCCAAGTGTAGGGGTGGGGAGATAAGTGGATGTTGGTAAGGGTGCTTGATGCCAGCCGTATTGACAGAATCCTTTGGCTGAGGCTTTGACCCATGTAGGCCAACTACAGTCTAGGGATAATCTTTTGATCCCTGTGAGCCCAAATCCCCAACCCACAGACTTGACAAGGGCATAGTGCCCACAATGGAGCAGGAGGGGCTTACTGATATGCTAACACTTTGACACACACTGTGGAACCCATGTCCTAGTTCCATGGTCGGCAAACTGCGGCTCGCTAGCCACATGCAGCTCTTTGGCCCCTTGAGTGTGGCTCTTCCTCAGCCTTAGGAGTACTCTAATTAATTTAATAACAATGTACCTACCTATATAGTTTAAGTTTAAAAAATTTGGCTCTCAAAAGAAATTTCAATTGTTGTACTGTTGATATTTGGCTCTGTTGACTAATGAGTTTGCCGACCACTGTCCTAGGTCATGGTCCTGACTGGGCCTTTTCTCAGTTTCTTGAGAGTTATATCACTGTCCTGTTGAAATTGTGTGTACAGATGGGCTGAACTGTCCAGGCATAGGCAGCTCTCGAGGGCAAAGCTCAGGGAAGAATGCAAGTTGCCTGAACCCTGGGCTAGCAAATCTCAGGGGATGTTCCTATTGCCAAGAAAGGCCTCTTGCATTGCAGTCATTCTGCCTAGTGGAGAGCTCCACTCTCAGTAGAGTGAGGGCCTCAGAATAGCTCTGGGGAGGCTCATGAACTCCTTTGGAACCACTGCTTTTCACTGCAGTGGTTGGCTCCTTTCAGTGGAAAGCAGCAGGGGTTAGGAGCCTTATTCCTGGAGTGAGGCGACCTAAGTTTGAATCTTTATCATTTAAATCACAAATTGTATAACCTTGAGCAGGTGACTGTTTTGGGGCCTTAGTTTTCCCATCTTTAATGTGGGAGTAATAGCAACATAATCCATGTAAAGCATATTCTATTTTTCTATAACCATTACTCTTTTTAATTTTTTTTCTAATTTCAGAGAGAAGAAGGGAGAGGGAGAGATAGAAAAATCAATGATGAGAAAGAATCATTGATTACCTGCCTTCTGCACGCCCCCTTCTGGGGATGGAACCTAAAACCCAGGCATGTGCCTGGGAATCAAACCACGACCGTCTGGTTCATGGGTCAATGCTCAACTACTGAGCAACACCTTCTAGGCTATAGCCATTACTCTTATAAAATTAGCATGTGGAAACTTCCAGAAAGACAACAAGACAGTACTTGGTACTTAGAAATACTCAACTCCTGCTTCTGAACTCGTTACGTTTATTATTGGCCTCGTATTACCAAATGAGTTCTTTGAAATAAAAATATTAAATTATTTTAACTCCTTTTTTGGGAGGGAAATTTTTATTTTAGAGTAAGGAAGAGAGATCTAGATAGATAGGTAAATAGATAGATGGATAGAGAGATAGAGATGTGATAGAGAAACTCAATCAGTTGCCACCTGTGTGCACCCCAACTGGGGATTGAACCCACATGCTAGGTATGTGCCCTGACTGGGAATGGAACCCACGATCTTTTGGTTTATGGGACGTTGCTCCAACCAACTGAGCCACACTGGCCAGAGCAATTATCTGAACTCTTAAGAAAAATAAAGATGCCCTGTGTTTATTCACCAAAACAAACCAACAGAAACACAAAATAGCAACAAACACACACACACACACACACACACACACACACACACAAAATGTACTTACACGCATACATACAGCACACATGCACACACACAAAACACTCCACAGGTGACTCAGGTAATGGGAGAATCTCTCTTTGAGACAGAATCTTAACTTGTCAATCAACCACAGAATTAATAATATTCATTCTCCCATGGTTTTAGCATAATGAGATGCTGTCCTTTCTATTGGAGTTGTTCTTTTTTGGAATTGCAGTTCCCTAAAAGCAGCCTGGATTAGCGAGCAAGAGGCTGGGAGAAGGAACCCTGGGAAACAATCCTGTTTAGGAACTATGTCTGACTCCCAGTTTCTCTGTCCCCACACTCTCATCCTCATCTACCATCTTGTTAATATTTATAGTTGCAGTTTGCTGCTTCAATAGAAAAAGCCAGACGTGCTCACGGATTGCCTCAGAAAGAAAACTCAATTTAGAAAGGCTTATTCACTAAGGATTTATTAGCTCTTCACACTCTGGAAGCCTGAGTTTTATTTTGACTCAGAGTTAGTCGTGCACCCAAACCAGCTGAATAATTCCACTCTGGAGACAACAGGCCAGTTGGAGATAAGAGCTTTTCATCTGCCAGAAGCTTCCCCTTTGGCCTATGGCACTGTGTGTGTGTGTGTGTGTGTGTGTGTGGCAGAACTGGGGGAAATCCTTTCCCCAGGCATGCCCCTCCTTACAGACCAAGCCAGATGGTGGGGTAGAGGTAGGACAGACATTTCTACAAATTCCTTGTCCAAGAAGATTAAAGTAAACTATTCAGGTAGTGTAAGCTCTATATGTGGTCAGAGGTTAGAATAAGGAGAAAAGGTCCCAGTTGAAGAATTAAATACGAATTGCAGGCAACCTTCCCCAGGTGATCTTAAGGGCCAGATAACTGTGTGTTAAAAAGTAAGAGCTGGATATGACCTTCCAAAACTCAATCAGGAAGAATAAAAAATCTGAATAGTCTGATAACTAGTGAGGAAATCGAAGCAATAATCAAAAGACTTCCTGCAAACAAAAGCCCTGGCCAGACGACTTTACAGGGGAGTTTTACCAAACATTCAAAGAAGAACTAAAACCTATCCGCCTCAGACTATTCCAAAAAATTTAAGAGGAAGGAACACTTCCAAGCTTTTTCTATGAAGCCAGCAATACCCTAATACCAAAACCAGATAAAGACACTATAAAGAAAGAGAATTACAAGCCACTATCTCTGATGAACATAGATGCAAAGATACTTAACAAAATCCTAGCAAATCTGATCCAACATTACATTAGAAAGATCATACACCATGACCAAGTGGGATTTATTCCAGGCATGCAAGGATGGTACAATATCTGCAAATCAATAAATGTGATGCATCACATAAACAAATTGAGATGTAAAAATCACATAATCATATCAATTGATGCAGAAAAAGCATTTTACAAAACCCAATACCCTTTCTTGATAAAAACTCTCAGCAAAGTAGGAACAGAGGGATCATACCTCAACATAATAAAAGTCTTATATGACAAACCTACAGCCAACATCATACTCAATGGGCAAAAACTAAAACCATTTCCCCTAAGAACAGGAACAAGACAGGGATGCTCACTCTCACCACTCCTGTTTGACATAGTACTAGAAGTGCTAGCCATAGCGATCAGACAAGAAGAAGAAATAAAAGTCATCCAAATTGGAAAAGGAGAAGTAAAACTGTCATTATTCACAGATGACATGATATTGTATATAGAAAACCCTAGCGACTCCATAAAAAGAAACGACTAGATTTAATAAATGAATTCAGCAATGTAGCAGGATACAAAATTAACACCCAGAAATCTAAGGCTTTTTTTATACACCAATAATGAACTCACAGAAAGAGAAACAAACAAAAATCCCATTTACCATTGTACCAAAAAAGTTAAGATACCTAGCAATAAACCTAACTAAAAAGGTAAAGGACCTGTACTCAGAAAACTACAGGACATTGAAAAAAAAGATAGAGGAGGACATAACAAATGGAAGAATATACCGTGTTCATGGATTGGTAGAATCAACATCATTAAAATGTCTATACTACCCAAAGTAATCTATAGATTTAATGCAATCCCCATTAAAATACCAATGGCATATTTCACAGACCTAGAACAAACTTTCCAAAAATTCATATGGAATAAAAAAAGACCCGGAATAGTCACAGCAATCTTGAGAAAGGAGAACAAAGTTGGAGGGATCACAATATCAGATATTAAACTATATTACAAAGCCACTGTTCTCAAAACTGCATGGTACTGGCACAAAAACAAACATATAGACCAATGGAACAGAACAGAGAACCCAGAAATCGACCCAAGCCATTATGCTCAATTAATATTTGACAAAGGAG
>NW_005357115.1:8212756-8243307 GCF_000412655.1 Myotis brandtii
AAGCATCGAACAGACTGTCAAACTTCAGAGGGAAGGCATGGGAGGTAGGTAAGAGATCAAAGGACTTGTATGCATGCATATAAGAATAACCAATGGACACAGACAGTTGGGGGGTGAGGACATGTGCTGGGAGGTGGGGGTGGCCAGGGAGAGGTCAATGGGGGGAAAAGGAGACATATGTAATACTATATGTAATACTTTTAAAAATAAAGAATTAAAGTAAGAGCTTGTGTTCAGAACAGGACTGCTCAGGGTGCACTGGGCTAGTCAGGGAAGGCTCCATGTAGAGACAGGATGTTAACTGGCCTTCAAGCATGGGTTTCATTTGCACAGGCAAAGAGGATGGGGAAACACTTCATGTGAGGACTGTTAGAAAGACTTCTCTTTGCTTTGGATTTGAGCCATGACTTGTCTGCCAATGAAAGGTAAAGCTATAGATTTCAGAGCTATGCTCAGTTTTAGCTGCATATGTCTATAACAGTGATGGCGAACCTATGACACATGTGTCAGAGGTGACACGTGAACTCATTTTTTGGTTGATTTTTCTTTGTTAAATGCCATTTAAATATATAAAATAAATATCAAAAATATAAATCTTTGTTTTACTATGGTTGCAAATATAAAAAAATTTCTATATATGACACGGCATCAGAGTTAAGTTAGGGTTTTTCAAAATGCTGACATGCCGAGCTCAAAAGATTCGCCATCACTGGTCTATACCAAGTATCATATATAATAAAAGCTTAATATGCTAAGTGTCTGATCGTCTGGTCGGCCATTCAACCAATCAAAGAGTAATATGCTAAGGCCGCTTAACCACTCGCTATGACATGAACTGACCACCAGGGGACAGACGCTCTGACCAGTAGGTTAACTTGTTGCTGGGGTCTGGCCCGTCAGGACTAAATGAGAAGAGGCAGACACGCCCTGGAGCCCTCCTGTGGTCCCTTCCTGGCTGGCCAACCTCCCGCGTCCCTCCCCAGCCCCAATCGTGCACCAGTGGGATCCCTCCGCCTGGCCTGTGCCCTCTCACAATCCAGGCTGAGGGACCCCTCCTACCCGCCCCCCCGCCCCCAGGGGCATGATTTTCGAGCACTGGGCCTCTAGTTTTGGAATATAAGGGGAAAAAAGGAATAATCAGAAAGCTGTCTCTATCTTCCCCCACTCCCATAAGGCTTAATGACTGAGTAACTAACACAGGTCCAAGGGAAAAGAAAAGTTGTAAGTTATGCATGTCTTTAGTAACTACCATTTCAGGTGTTCCCTACATTTTAGGGGAGTGCTTTAACAATCTGAAAAACATCCACACATATGGAAGAAGTCAGATCCAAAGACCCCTAGGGACAAAGTGGGGAGCCTGGCATGAATCCTGTGACTGTCACTCTGTAGGAGGGACAGCAGGGGCATACCCTGGCCAGAATTGATTTTGAGTAATTGTTTTGTGAAAATTGAGGTTTCTGATGTGGCAAAGCCAGGAGAGAAAGGGAGAGAGATGTTGGGAGGGAGCACTGTGTGAAGTTGGCACTCTGAGAAGTCCCTGAAAAGAGGAGGGAGAGGCAGAGCCAACAACGGGAGGCTACTCTGTGGAAGCAATCAGTCTTGCATCTCTATTATGATATGATAGAATAATCAATATCAAGATTCAGGATATTAAGAAAAGGTTAAAAAATGTACCTTTTTTTCTGTTTGATAAATCAGGGAAGAATTATAGAAAGTTTTCTCTAAAAATTGGTCAACAAGTTCCCTCTCCTGGGGTCTTCTTGTGTTAACAGCCCTCAGCTACTGTGTCATTTGATCATCAGAGCTTGGTGAAATGTTCGAATTCTGTTTTATCTCTAGGGAAACAGGCACAGAGATAAAAGGTAACTTGCTTATTGTCACACAGCTAGTGAGTAGCTGAGGAAGGTGTTCGAACCTACTCCCTAGGGGCCATGTAGCTCACAGCACATTTACATAGGAAACTCGTTTTTCAGTAATGCACATGACAGAAGTTTTGTTTTATTCTGTGGGTCTGCTGTCAGGCTGCTTGAAATAAAACCATCTGAGGACAGCACTGGCTTGGTTTAATGCAATGGTTCTCAACCTTCTGGCCCTTTAAAGACTGTTCCTCATGTTGTGACCCAACCATAAAATTATTTTCGTTGCTACTTCATAACTGTAATGTTGCTACTGTTTTTGAATTGTAATGTAAATATCTGATATGCAGGATGGTCTTAGGTGACCCCTATGAAAGGGTCGTTTGACTGTCAAAGGGGTCGCTAGAACCACTGGTTTAATGGGAAGAATCAGTGCCTTGTGCCATCTGATAGTTACTAAAATGTTTCCCAAGGATAGAAAGAGGATGAGATATGATAATTCATAAATAGCGCCTTGAACATAAGAATTCACTGTGTTATCTATCATGATGATAATGATGATGGTAATGAAGATGATTAAACAGCCTCTGCCCAAAAGGATTTCCTTTGACAGACTATTGATTTCTGGAAAATAATTGGCTAACTAGGATAGATTGTCATCTTTGCATTATTAATTATGAAGCATTTATGAAATGGAGATGGAACAGTGTCTGGTGCTTAGAGCCTTACCTCCACATTCTACTGCTTCCTAGTGGTGCTCCAGGGCTCTCGTCCTATCCAACAGAGGACAAAGGGAATTTTATTTTTTTTTTAGTCAATGAGAAGCACTAGAGAGAGGTTCTCCTCTCAGAGCTCAGATAACTTGCTGAATGATCTTGTGGAGATTTTCCTTAGGATTACACCCAGGCTCTCCTGTGGAGCGACTAGTGTTCTCTTAGCTAATTAATGATTTTGCTCTCCTTTTGCATGTCCCAGGCCCATCTTCCCTTGACCTTTCACCCCATCACTCTCTTTCATATAAGAACATCAGAGGAGAAATTAATTACCAAGTAAATAATACTAAAAGCAATTGCTAGAGAACTTGAGGACTTGTCCTTTAGCTGGGATACTCAGGTAGGCTTCTTGAAGGACATGGTCCCTGAACTGGTGAAGCCTGAACTTGTCCTTAAGGCAGATACATGCCAGGCTGTGTGACCTTAGTAGGTTACTTAGTCTTTCTGTGACTCAGTTTCCTCATTTGTAAAATTGGGATAATAATAATACCTACCTCATAAGATGGTTGTAAGGATTAAGTTGGTACATCTTAAATGTTGAAAACAGTGCCTGGCATCTAGTAAGTGTTATTGAATAAATATTAGCTATTTTTATTAAAGTCTGTGGGCATTCGGATAGGCAGAGAGGAGGAGCCAGATCTCAGAGGCAGGAGAAAGAATTTAGGTCAAATTTATGCTCCCTCCCAGCCAAGGCTGGAGGCCTGATTCATCCCAGTTCACTAGTGACACAGCCACAGGCAAAACATTTATCCCTTGACTTACCTGAAGGCCTACATGATGCTCCCTGGGTGGCTGTGATAGGAAAACCAGTGTCCTGAAGAGCTTAACTTGCTCTTTGGGAATACATGTGGGCCTGGGGAAATGCTGGGCCTGAGGGGAGGACATTTTGTTTCTTACAGGAAACATGGCTTGTTGGAAATTCACAAGACTTGCCTGCTCAGCTTCACTAAAAGCCGCCCCTGAGCCTAGCTGTTGGTGCACATTTGAGATTTTCAGGGAAGACTTGGTCTGACCCGAGGTTGCAGCTGTTCTTAAGGCATTTATCGATCACCTTCAGTGTGCCACGTTTCTGCATTTACAGAGCTCACAATTTATTAGGTGACACAGTCAAGTAAAGAGGCAATTACATTGTAGTGTGATGGATGCATTTATGGGGGAGGCATAGGGCACCATGGGAGCAAGTGGGAGGAAACAGCTAATCCAGTCCAGGACTGTGAAAGATGGGGCATGTAAATGCAGCCCCAGTGGAGCACGAGGAATCAGCCTAGAGCAGTGGGGCTGGGGGTGAGGGGGAGAGTGTGGGATGGAGAGGGCACAGCTGAGGGGCTGTGTGTACTGACCTGCTGATATGGCCCAAGGTTAATATTGCATATGTGTGAGCACGTGTACATGTATGTAAGGGGGGAAGAACAATGGGATGGTGGGGTGTGGGGGAGAAACAAGTTTCGATAGTAAAGAGAGACCTGATTTGGATTAAGAAGAATCCAGTTTTTGCAATATTTTACTGGCTGACTTTAGGCAACTCACCTCATCTGTATAGAACTTAATTTCTACACCTGTAGAATGGAGATAACATAAATTTGGTTTGTTTCCCAAGGCTATTTCACAATAATAGATATGAAAGGGCATACAGTATTATATACTTTTAAGGAATTATCATTGTCATCTTATGGTTTCACTTGGGAAGGCTACCACTGGGGTTATGTGAAAGTGAGTGATTAGAATCACCATCATGAACAACAGCTTTAATACTTTCAATGCTGTTATTAGAAGCAGAGAAATGGAGTCACTCTTTATGGTGCTGGATGGTGTTAGCCTATTTATTATCAGAGTAAATACTCACCTATGTTGTCCATCTCCCTGTCCCACAGCCATTCCCCACTTACATATGCTCAAAGAGTGGTGCCTACAGAATATTCAGAAAAGATGGAGACTCTGTCTGCCTAAATCTCAGTTACAGAACATCAATTCTGGCTGTTACTTTTCCATTTACAGTGATTACTTGGTCAGATGGCTCAGATGATGGTGGGAATATTGTGGACAGTGATAATATGATGCAGCAGAGAACTTCTCAGCTGAGAGGTGATGGGGAGGACTTCAGAGACAGGCTTCAGGGATCAGGTATCAAGGCTGCAATCTGGGGATCAGAAAAAGCAAGTAGTCTGCTATCCCATCCCAATTTCAAGGGCAATGTGACCTTCACAAGTTACTTTTCTTCCTGTAGCTGTTTTATTTTTTAAAGAAGCAGGAGATAATAATTGGATTGATTTCATAGAGTTGTGAGAATTATTAGGTAAAATCACGACATACCAATTTACAATGAATATGTGACAAAGATTTTATGTAACTTATTAATTAACAAGGGAACCAGTAAGATGATACCATGGGCTTAAAGGGAAATTCAAAGAACCACATATGATATAAGCAATGATGCCACAATGAATTTAAAAATAGGTGCAAACTGAATTTTTCCATAAGGCAATGCAATAATAAATTGCATTCCACTGGGCATATTGCATTTGCATTTCAATGGACAAAGTTATTGTATTAGTTATTATTAGTTTTCTACATCTTACAGAGTTATAGAATAGCTCAGAAAATCACAACTCAGATTATACCTAGATTTCCATCAGAGACACCCAGTAACCTTTTTTGTCCATTTTAAAGTCTTTCTTACAGTTTCCTGCACTTAATTAGAGATGGTCCATACAGAGTGCTTGACAAAGAGTAGATATTCAATACCTGCTAGTTATCATAAAAATCACTGGAGTTAATAGAAGTAATAAAAATTGTTTACACTGCTGGCAGAGTTTTCTTCTTGAAGTAGTTTTGGTCATGATACTCCTCAAAAACTTTCAGTGACTCATCATTGTCTCTAAAATAAATTCCACACAGCTGGGCATTTAAATTTCTCTGATATGTGCTCATCCAAATTGCCAGTCAATTTCTTATCCATGACTTCCTACCAGGCCCTCCATGATGTCTGGAATTTCACCATTAGGGATCAAACTCTTGGATACTGAAGACTTGGGGGTCTCTAAGTACTTTCTCCCAAGGGAGGATATTTTGCCTGGAGATGATCTGGCAGCAACATAGTTGTTCAGGTTGACAAGTGTATTAGTCTGTTTAGGCTACTTTAACAAAATACCACAGGCTGGGTGACTTAAGCCACAGATGTTTGTTTTCTTACCATTCTGGAGGCTTGAAGTCCACGGTCCAGCTGATTCAGTGTCCAGCCTCTTCCGGGCTTGTAGATAGCCACCTTCTCTGTGTGTCCTCACTTAGCTCTTCCTCTGTGGGAAAGGCGGGAGGGAGAAGTCTCTTCCTCTTCTTATAAAGTCACTAGTCCTATTGGGTTAGGACCTTGCCCTTAGGACCTTTAGGGAAATAATGAAGGTTAAAAAGGTCATATCTCAAAATACTGTTACTTTGGGAAGTAGGGCTTCAACATTTTAGGGGGAGACAGTCTAGTCCATAACAGCAAGGCTCAAGAAAACAGAGGGTGATAAAAAAAAAAGAAGACTGGAAGTCTGGCTTCATTATGACACAAACCTGTTGAAAAAAAAGAAAAAAGGGAGACTGGAAGTCTGGCTTCATTATGACACAAACCTGTTTGGCTGAGTTTTCCTGTGGTAAGACCAGGGCAGCTCTCACCAGGAAGACTCTGCGTTTAACTCCCAAATCCCAGAACCCCAGCCCTGGGAAAGATGGTGGGTGGGTGGGGTTCCATTTTGCCACTCTCTCAGCCTCCAGTGGGTGTCTGAGTTAAACTAAACATCCAGGACAGCTGCCTGGGTGTGGTTGAGATTTTTACTGGGAAGAAAACACCCCCAAATGCTACCAGGTCCTCTAAGAATGCTTAAGATTATGTAGTTTGCTTTTTGAATGGCTAAGACACGTGATTTTCTTCATAGTTTTTTTTAATCCTCACATGTTTATTTTAAAGAAGTTTCCCTTTGATAACACTTTTTAAAAACGTTATAGGGCATAATTTGGTTTAGTCACAATAGTCCAGTCCATCTTGATGCTAATAGGTAAAAAAATTGCAGAATATCCATATGATTTTTAGGTAACCAAACACCCAGGATTAGCTAATGAAGTTTTCATTTTAGAAAAAGTATTATTTTTCAAAGTGTGTTATACCAAACTCGATGACCAAGGTTTACAGAAAGACATCTGGTAATTTCAGGAGCAATTCCAGGGTAGGTACTATGATATGAAATTGTCTGCTAAGACGGTGGATATCACTTTCTATTACGGTTTATTTTCTGGGAGCCACTAGGGACAAGAGTGTTAAGTGAGCTGGGACAGTGAGACAGAGAGATAAAGAAAGAAAATGACCACCTGGATTTGTAGCTTAACAAACCAGAGCTTTTCACTAACTAGCTCTGTGACACTTGGTAAGTCCCTTAATTTTCCAGGCCATAGTTCCCTTATCTATACAATGAATGTTGACAACTGCTAAGGTTCTGTATTAGAATAGCTTTAGCTGTTGTAACACTCTACAATTCCAGTGGCTTAATCCAATAGAAGTAAACATACTTAAAAATATAAAAGTACTTTTGATTGTTGAAGATTTTTCTTTTAAAATATTTTTAAAAGATATGTTTTTATTGATTTTAGAGAGAGGAAGAAAGAGGGGGAGATAGAGATAGAAACATCAATGATAGAAGAGAATCATTGATCGGCTGCCTCCTGCATACCCCACACTGGGTATCAAGCCCGAAACCTGGGCATGTGTCTTGACTGGGAATGGAACTGTGACCTCCTGGTTCATGGGTCGACACTCAACCACTGAACCACACTAGCAGGGCTGAAGTTTTTTCTTTTTTAAAATAGACTTTTAAAACTGAAGTATAACCACGTTAGAAATGCACACATCAAAAGTTTCTACCTCTGCCCCAACTGGTTTGGCTAAGTGGATAGAGCGTCGGCCTATGGACCGAAGGGTCCTGGGTTCGATTCCAGTCAAGGGTATGTACCTTGGTTGCGGGCACATCCCCAGTAGTGGGTGTGCAGGAGGCAACTGATCGATGTTTCTTTCTCATTGATGTTTCTAGCTCTCTATCCCTCTCCCTTCCTCTCTGTAAAAAATCATTAAATATATTTTTTAAAAAAGATTGTAGCTCAAGTTATTTAAAAAAGTGGACACCCAAGTAGCCAGCACTCAGGGACACCATTTATAGTCCCCCTCTCACGACCCCCTCTAAGTTACTCACAGCCACTACCACTCTGACTTCTAATACCATCATTTTGCCTTTTTTATCATTATTTTATAAAAAATGGAATTATATAGTATGTATGCTTTTGTGTGTGGCTTCTCTGAGGTATTCAATTGTAAGATTCATATGTTATTGCATGTAGTAATAGTTCATGAATTTTGATTGCTTCATGATATAAATATACCAAACTATATCTATCCTTTGTTGATGGATATTTGGGTTATTATGAATGATGCCGCTATGAAGATTTTTATACATTGTTTTTTTTTTGGTGTGTGTAAATGTATATATATTTCTATTAATATATTTTTAAAAATTTTACACTTGACAAATACTACCAGTTTTTCAAGTGGTTGTACAAGTTTATACTTTTACCATCAGGATATAAATGTTTTCATTGATTCTCATTCTCACCAACACTTGATATTGTTAATCTGTTTAATTTTAGCTGTTTTAATGGGAATGAGGGTAAGCAACTGTTCATATATTTATTAACCATTTGGATATCTTTTTGTTAAATGACTATTTAAGTTCCTTACTTATTTTTATATTGGGTTGTGTTTCTATTTATCGAATTGTAGGTGTTCCTTGTCCTGTCTAGATATGAGCTTTTAGTCAGCCTGTGGCACTGTATTTACCTCTATTTTCTTATTCCCCATTTTTTCTTTCATCTTTATTTATTCTCTCTCTAGTTTTCTTTGGTTTATTTGATTTTATTAATTTATTGAGTTCGAAGTGCTTTGATTGTTCAAGAGATTAATCCACCACAAAAGCCCTCTTCAATGTCAGGACCAGATCTGGCCCCACTGGTACAGGCTGACATTCCATGCTGAAGTGACCGTGTCCGTGTTACTGTGAGGTTCGTGTGTCTCCCCAAACTCTGAGCTTCACAAGAGATCTGGGATAATGTCTGTTTTGCTCTAAGCATAGGATCTGGCAGAGAGTAAGTGTTATATAAATTCTCATTAAACTGTTGAATAATCTGAAGAGACAGGAGATCAGTCCAACAGCAGGTGGGTTGTGGTATCCAAGGGCCAGAGAGAGAACTGAATAGACAAATGTAGAAAATGGCTACAACTGGTTCCTCCTGTTGGAGCAATGATGCTTTATAGCTACAGTGAGGGCTTAAACATTGTTGTGGAACCCATTGGTACCAGAGTCTTTGTGCTCTGTATGCTTTTTGAGTAGACATTGAATTTGGTTGGGAACCCGTTCTGGGATAGCAGCAATATGCATGTAATGCAGAACACTTTGCAATGTGCATGTAATGAAGAACACTTTGCAATGTGCATGTAATGAAGAACACTTTGCAATGTGCATGTAATGAAGAACACTTTGCAATGTGCTTGTAATGAAGGACACTTTGCAATGTGCATATAATGAAGAACACTTTACAATGTGCATGTAATGAAGGACACTTTGCAATGTGCATGTGATGAAGGACACTTTGCAATGTGCATGTAATGAAGGTCAAGGTGGAAAAACACCTCATCTGCATGTGGGTAGCGCTGTTTGCATCTACCTGGAAGCATCCTTATGTGTTCCTCCTCTTCTCCCTTCCACATCCCCCAAATATGGACTAAGTGTAATTCTGACTCACTACAGAGGGGGCTCTATGTTGCCATGGTGAGGACAGGGCTTTGTAAAATTCTGTGGTATATGCATGCAGTAACTGGGGTCAGAGGTTCCCTGAAGAACAAATAGGCTTGCTTGAAGAAAATGAATACATTTAAAAATAACAAGCTGGTAATTCACTTTCTCATCTTATCAGGTTGTCAGGAAATTTGTGTGTGTTGTGTGTGTTTTTATAATTTGAAAAGCATATCTGAATCTTTCTTGTCAGAGAACACTTTGCAATGTGCTTGTAATGAAGGACACTTTGCAATGTGCATGTAATGAAGGACACTTTGCAATGTGCATGTGATGAAGGTCAAGGTGGGGAAACACCTCATCTGCATGTGGGTAGCACTGTTTGCATCTACCTGGAAGCATCCTTATGTGTTCCTCCTCTTCTCCCTTCCACATCCCCCAAATATGGACTAAGTGTAATTCTGACTCACTACAGAGGGGGCTCTATGTTGCCATGGTGAGGACAGGGCTTTGTAAAATTCTGTGGTATATGCATGCAGTAACTGGGGTCAGAGGTTCCCTGAAGAACAAATAGGCTTGCTTGAAGAAAATGAATACATTTAAAAATAACAAGCTGGTAATTCACTTTCTCATCTTATCAGGTTGTCAGGAAATTTCTGTGTGTTGTGTGTGTTTTTATAATTTGAAAAGCATATCTGAATCTTTCTTGTCAGAATTGATTATTTTGGGACTTTAAAAAGCAATACACTCAATCAGGGAGCAAAACTGTGGAAAATCCTGACTTGAAAGCAGATGGTGAGATTTCTTACTCATTTGGCTCTCAGGGAATCTGGGCACATTGTTGGTGCTCCAGAAAGCAGGGTAATGTCTTTAGGTCTCTGTGTCAATTTATCTTCTCTGGAGAAGGACACAAGAGGAAAATGTAAGCAAGGTTTATCTAAATCTCTACATGCTGCAAGCTCCAGAAGTTGGTGGCCTGACATTAGCTTTTGGATCTTGACATCAGAGAAATAAATCTTGGAAAATGGGTTCAGACACTAGGAGGGGACCTCTAAGACCAGGGACCTGACCTTCTTATTTTATAGACGAGGAAACTGAGTGAGACCGGAGAAATGAATTGACTTGCTCAAGGTGACACAGTTAATTAGTGGTGGAGCTATGATATGATTACTCAAGCCACTCAAATGTTTATTTTCATACAAGTCACTAGGAGATCATGTTAAAAATGTAGATTCAGATTCAGGGGGCTGGAGACATGGCCTGAGAATCTGCATTTTAAAATATTAATTGTTGAAAGTATTACATAGGTCCTCCTACCCACCCCCCACCCCCCAGTAGCCTCTTGAGAATCTGCATTTTTACATGCTCCAGGTGATACTGATGGTACTGTTTCTTGGGCAATACTGATTTATTAAGTAGCTGGGACCTAATCCTAAGCCATTCCTGAATACCTCCTTCAGAGAGAATGATGGGTTAAGGCATGGAAGGATGCTCATGAGCACTCAGTCAAGGTGGGCTCTCATAGATGGCATGCTGAGGTGATCTCACTGAACAAGGATGTCCACTAAGGTCAGTGAAGCAAGGTCTGGTTTATGAGGCTCTGACTCTTCAGATGAATTTTTTTCCTTCACTCTTTTCTTGCTTCTCCCATAGGAATAGGATCTTGGGAATATGGGATACTGTTAATCATGTAAAAGACTTTATAATGGCAATAAGAAATTACTGGGTACCCTATGGAATTCTAGGTCTTGTCTAGCATACTCACCTGCATTATCTGATTCTATAGTGGTCTAGTCCTATTATCTTTGATGTATTTTTTAACCTAAAAGTTGTAGAACTCTAAGTATAATACAAAGGATCCCTGTCAATAGAGATGCAAGTAAAATTTGTCCCATAAGATGCATGATTACTACCATGTGGATATTGACCACATCTATTTGTAAATGCATTTCAGTTTTCCTGTGTCTACACGTGTGTGTTCTTTGAATTCTCCCTTGAATTGATTGTATCATTGTACTAGTTCCCTCATTACCTAATGATTTAAATGAAATATTTGGCACATTTAGTTTATATTTTTGCAAAAGGTATGATTTTTATCCTTTTAAAAGTATTGTTCTTCAAAAATCACTTTGATTATTTGGTTAAGTATCTTCTCTAAAAGAGGTAAGATTGAATCTACTCTTTAATGTGAGCATTTAGGATCTTAATTTTCTACGTTTATATAACACTTAGCATCATACCCTTTCGCGGAGACTTAAAGGATCTTAAGTTACTGATGAAGCTCAGGGAAGTAAGGAAACGTGCCCAGGCACACACAGCGAAGATCTAGCAGAGCCAGGAGTTATCCTTTCCTCATATTACCTTTTAGTTATTTGTGTATTTATATGATCCAAGCCTTCACCATTGTCTAGCCAGTGAGTCAGTCAAAGGTTAGATAATTAAATTTTGGGAGAGGGCCTGTTGGAACTGGTGCTCTTTGCCTCTTTGATGGATCCTTCTGGAAAGGGGCCGAGGAAATGTGAAGGTTTGTGCCTTGTTATGGATAAGTTCAGGTCTTCCATTATTCACCCCAAGCCTGTTGCCTACAAAGATACAGAGAATGTCAATTAAAGGTCTCTCTGTAGCTAAATGGCTCAGCGTCAATGCAGATGAGCATGGTTATGGTGACAATGATGGTAGTGGTAAAAATCCTTGGAAGGAGCACTTGCTTTGGAGTCAAATTGACCCAAGTTTGAATTCTGATCTGTGATTTACAAATTGTCCTACCCTTGAAGAGTTGCTTCACCTCCCTGGGTTTTTTTTTTTAATCTGTAAAATTGGGTAGCACAATTTTGTAGGCAAGGAATTCATTTATTGATTTTTTTTGAGAGAGAAATTTGTTGTTCCAATTATTTATGCATTTCATTCATTGATTGATTCTTGTATGTGTCCTTACTGAGAATGGAACTCACAACCTTGGCACATTGGGATGATGCTCTAACTAACACAGATGGAGAAAGCAGGACTCTGCTGGCCTGGAGAGGACCTTGGGTGTCCAGCTAAGCAGTTAGGGCTCGATGCAGTACATGAGAACCAACCCCTGGTGAGTCTTGAGCAGAGCAATGAGTGATCTTCTGTGTAAGTCTGGACATTGCCTTCTGGAGCTTCTCCCTGGGCTCTATTTGTTGCTGTTGAGCTCCCTGCATCTCTCGTGGAGGTCACAGATGCTGCATGCTGCTCTGATGCTGACTCAGAGGTGGCCTCTAAGGAGTTGCGAGGAGGAGGCTGCTGGGGGAAGGGATCACAGTTTGAATGCCCCATGGAGGCAGCTCTTCCAGATTTCTGCATTACATGCTTCCTTCTCTGCATATCTCTGCTTCTGATTGTGTTGAACAGGAAGATGTTACCTGCACTTTTTCATCATAAATATGTTTAATTATCATTCTTTTGCTCTCTGGGGCCTCAATTTAATGAAAAGGTATAATTTTGACTGCTAAGAAGTTGAGCTTTGCTGCTCTAATCAATATATTTCATTACCATTGTCATGTCTACAGAAGCCTCTGGATAATGGAATTGCATATGAACCCTTTATGAGGATTTTGACAAACTTCCATTCAAAACCAAGGCAGTCTCAATGGCTTAGGGACTGGCTGCCATGAGCCTTGGTGAAAGGAATGAAGCAACTTTTCTTTTTATGGATGCACTAGAGGCCCGGTTTAAGGAATGAAGCAACTTTTCTTTTTAGGGATGCATAACTGCCGAGGGCTCGCGTCAGGGCAGGTATGCAGTACAGCGGGCAGACCATCAGGCCTGTGGTGGACACATTCAGCAAGTGAAGTGGGAGACATTGAGCCTGGAGCAAGGGGAGATAGGAAACACATGAACCACCTGGGAGGGGAGATGAGGAGAGGCTTATGGAGATGAGATGCAGACTGCAACTGACAAATACACTGATGGGAGCCAAGCCAGGGCAGCTGCCAGTCCCTAGAGTGACCAATAGGATAATAAGCATTAAAATATACCTTTGGTATATATACTATTTCATTTTTATCCTCATAACAACCCTGAAAGTTTGATGTTACTATTCTGATTTTAATAACAGATCTGGTACTAAATCCTGGTCTTTCTGAGGACAAAGGTGGAACTCTCCGCAGCATGGCACTGCCTCTCTCTCTAGGAAGACATTTCTAAGTAGAAGGGCTTTTAGCTTGAGGTGAAACTGTTGTAACCTTAGGATTGAGATGAATCCCATGGAATGGTGAGTTGTACTTCCAATAAAGGCATACCTCGCTTTATTGCACTTAGCTTTGTTGCTCTTCAAAAATGTTGCTTTTTAAAAAAAAAAGAAATTCAAGTCAAGACCCACCAGCAGCAAAAGGATTACAACTTGCTTTATTGTGATACTTGCTTTATTGTGGTGGTCTGGAACTCACAATATCCCCGAGGTATGCCTGTAATCTATTTCCATGGGATATTGAGGAAATGAATTTGGTCCTGTTAGTTGGGGTCAGTCTTCCAGTTGAAATGGAGTGCTGATTTTGAATGTGGATAGTGATGAACACTCAGTCCAGTCCCCATGGAGGGATACCTGGATGCTAGGAAGACAGTTCTAAAAATCTTCCATTATTCACCCCAAGCCTGTTGCCTACAAAGATACAGAGAATGTCAATTAAAGGTCTCTCTGTAGCTAAATGGCTCAGCGTCAATGCAGATGAGCATGGTTATGGTGACAATGATGGTAGTGGTAAAAATCCTTGGAAGGAGCACTTGCTTTGGAGTCAAATTGACCCAAGTTTGAATTCTGATCTGTGATTTACAAATTGTCCTACCCTTGAAGAGTTGCTTCACCTCCCTGGGTTTTTTTTTTAATCTGTAAAATTGGGTAGCACAATTTTGTAGGCAAGGAATTCATTTATTGATTTTTTTTTGAGAGAGAAATTTGTTGTTCCAATTATTTATGCATTTCATTCATTGATTGATTCTTGTATGTGTCCTTACTGAGAATGGAACTCACAACCTTGGCACATTGGGATGATGCTCTAACTAACACAGATGGAGAAAGCAGGACTCTGCTGGCCTGGAGAGGACCTTGGGTGTCCAGCTAAGCAGTTAGGGCTCGATGCAGTACATGAGAACCAACCCCTGGTGAGTCTTGAGCAGAGCAATGAGTGATCTTCTGTGTAAGTCTGGACATTGCCTTCTGGAGCTTCTCCCTGGGCTCTATTTGTTGCTGTTGAGCTCCCTGCATCTCTCGTGGAGGTCACAGATGCTGCATGCTGCTCTGATGCTGACTCAGAGGTGGCCTCTAAGGAGTTGCGAGGAGGAGGCTGCTGGGGGAAGGGATCACAGTTTGAATGCCCCATGGAGGCAGCTCTTCCAGATTTCTGCATTACATGCTTCCTTCTCTGCATATCTCTGCTTCTGATTGTGTTGAACAGGAAGATGTTACCTGCACTTTTTCATCATAAATATGTTTAATTATCATTCTTTTGCTCTCTGGGGCCTCAATTTAATGAAAAGGTATAATTTTGACTGCTAAGAAGTTGAGCTTTGCTGCTCTAATCAATATATTTCATTACCATTGTCATGTCTACAGAAGCCTCTGGATAATGGAATTGCATATGAACCCTTTATGAGGATTTTGACAAACTTCCATTCAAAACCAAGGCAGTCTCAATGGCTTAGGGACTGGCTGCCATGAGCCTTGGTTTAAGGAATGAAGCAACTTTTCTTTTTAGGGATGCATAACTGCCGAGGGCTCGCGTCAGGGCAGGTATGCAGTACAGCGGGCAGACCATCAGGCCTGTGGACACATTCATCAGCAAGTGAAGTGGGAGACATTGAGCCTGGAGCAAGGGGAGATAGGAAACACATGAACCACCTGGGAGGGGAGATGAGAGGCCCTTTATGGAGATGAGATGCAGACTGCAACTGACAAATACACTGATGGGAGCCAAGCCAGGGCAGCTGCCAGTCCCTAGAGTGACCAATAGGATAATAAGCATTAAAATATACCTTTGGTATATATACTATTTCATTTTTATCCTCATAACAACCCTGAAAGTTTGATGTTACTATTCTGATTTTAATAACAGATCTGGTACTAAATCCTGGTCTTTCTGAGGACAAAGGTGGAACTCTCCGCAGCATGGCACTGCCTCTCTCTCTAGGAAGACATTTCTAAGTAGAAGGGCTTTTAGCTTGAGGTGAAACTGTTGTAACCTTAGGATTGAGATGAATCCCATGGAATGGTGAGTTGTACTTCCAATAAAGGCATACCTCGCTTTATTGCACTTAGCTTTGTTGCTCTTCAAAAATGTTGCTTTTTTTAAAAAAAAGAAATTCAAGTCAAGACCCACCAGCAGCAAAAGGATTACAACTTGCTTTATTGTGATACTTGCTTTATTGTGGTGGTCTGGAACTCACAATATCCCCGAGGTATGCCTGTAATCTATTCCCATGGGATATTGAGGAAATGAATTTGGTCCTGTTAGTTGGGGTCAGTCTTCCAGTTGAAATGGAGTGCTGATTTTGAATGTGGATAGTGATGAACACTCAGTCCAGTCCCCATGGAGGGATACCTGGATGCTAGGAAGACAGTTCTAAAAATGAAGACTGGATGAGTTATGTCACCAAATTCACAAACTTTGTCATTAGTGGTAAAAGGCATCGTTTCTTGGGGACTTATGTATCAATATTACATAAAGTTCAGGGAGTGGGATTCTTCCCTGTCTTTTTGGATAGTGTGGTGGGACTTCAGAGTACTTAGGGTGCCAATGAATTCTGCCAAGATGAGCAACAGCTCTTTCCACATCCGGATTGGCCATTTTGGCACAGAAATCAATCAAATGCTCGCACAAAGAAGGCTTGGGAAGGGTACTTGTCAATACAGAAATGCTAGACCTTGTCAGGAGAAATTGAACAACTTTTTTAATGGGGAAAAATATTACAGGGTCCCTTCAATGGATTACTAGGTGTTGTATAGTGCCCCCTTCTGGATTATCAGATCTTCTTGCGGTGTGCATCTTTCGTTGTCTGAACTTGCATCATTTCAATGGTCCTGATTGCCTATATGTGTCTGCTCTTGATTCTCCATTGGTTTTCTCATGAATAAGTTAAATAATATTTTTCATACAGGTTCCATCTTATATTTGTACCAGAGTCATGCTGTTATTTTCTTAAAAAATTATTCTTTAATAGCTTGTTTTAAGTGTTTAGCAAAAATACCCATATCTCACTTATGATGGGTCAAATGGATTCACAAACAAGAGTACAGCCTTTCCTGCATCAATTCTGCTAAGGGGAGGGGGAGGAGCAGGCCTGGCTTTGCTTGTTCAGTTTTTTTCTCTGCCCTTTTTGAATCAGTGTTCTGCCGCTGCTGGGTAGATTTTATAGACTGTTGTGATGTGGTTGAGTGGAAGGTAAAGTGATGAGGGAAGCAAGAGGCTTTGGATGGAGCTGGGAGAAGAGATTTTTGGAAGGTTGGGATTAGGGAGGCAGGTCCTCTATAACTACAGGTATGAGGAAAGTGGACGGGGGAGGAAAGAAACTTCACAAGATACATCCCCATCCCCATTCATAGTATTTGAGAAACACAAGCACAGTCATTTTGGAAACACATTTCAGTTTACCAGACTATGACTCTTTAAGAGTGACCTCTCTCTGAGGAGTCCTCTGGGTCAGTGATGGTTTTGTAGATTTTACACCATCAAACTTGCTATTGGCCATGGTAACACTTGGGAAGACATGTCCACAGGGCACTTTAGTATAAACAGGTATTTTTAACCAGAAAATGAACCTGGTTCCAACTTGAAAGTTATAGTGTGGAGTCTCAGTACAATCTAGAAAACAACCCTATTGTTTTTCCTTTTGTTCTATTCCTAATTTCCCGTTTCCCTCTTATTTTCAGTAGTGGTCTTGGTTAATATTGCAGTGTACCAGCAAATTCTGAATGTTTGCTGTTGCTTGAAGTCCATATGACTGCTGATTTTTACTGGCCATACCTAACTTGCTATGGGTAACAAGAACAATTTTGTCCTTTTCTTGGACTAACCAAGAATAAGTGACCAGGCCAACAGTTTTTTCTCGCAAGTCTTCCAGCCCTCCAGAAAAATTGACCCAAACAGAAAAATTTCGAAGAGATGCTGGAATGAATGACATATTATCCTTAGGTCCCCTTTCCATCTGAGTGCCAGTCTCTGTGCTTCCCTTCTTGACAACATACTAGGGACCATGTGTTAGACTTTTGACAAATAACTGCAACAAAGGCAAAGAGGGACCTTGCTGGTCATCAGAAGTAGCTGGAGGTGGTACCTTCCTATCACACATGGCATTTCTGTTGTAACAAGTATTCTTTTGTTATGATGAAACTAGAGGCCCAATGCATGAAATTTGTGCAAGAGTAGGCCTTTGCAGCCACACTGCCTGGATCCCTCCCTTGCAGCCAGGGGTGGCTTCCTGGACCCTTCCCTTGCAGCCACAGGGGGGCTGCAGCCCTGGCTTTGTCCCGGAAAGATGTCTGGAAGGACATCCAGTCTAATTAGCATATTACACTTTTATTATTATGGATATGTGAATTTGGTAATAATCTCCTTAGACCTGTTCCATATCTGTAAATTGATGGGCTGGACTAGGTGATGTCTAAGCTATTTGTGAGCTTTTTCATATTCTAAGAGCCCATAGATTTTAGGCATAAACAATAGGTGGTGATGGTCTTCCTCACATCTCTTCATTTTACCACAGCCCACTGCAATTCTGGCCTTGGTCTTGAATTGTCTGTTTACTAGAGAATCAGATTAACTGGAGTGAGCAGTGCTTCCTCCTTGAATATTTTGGCTAATTAAGGTTTCTCTATAAAGGACACCACTTGACTGACAAAATCTCTCCCAGGCCCTGAATGGAAATGTGGGTGCACATGAAGGCATGACAGGTCAAGATAAGTAGAGTCTAGTGGAATTGATGACAAGTGATGGAACCAGCCATTGATAACACTGGTCAATTTCCTAGTGATTCTGGGGATAGCTTAGGAACTCCATAGATCCAAAAGAAAAGAATAAGTAGAATGGGATGGGAGAGGAGAGGGTCCAGAAAGAAGGCACCCTTACCCTGGGGCAAGATGGAGGGCCTAGCCCTCGCCCTTTCAGTAGGAACTCCATAGATCCAAAAGAAAAGAATAAGTAGAATGGGATGGGAGAGGAGAGGGTCCAGAAAGAAGGCAAACAAAAGTGCTAATGGCTGAAAGACAGAATTAGTTGGAACCAACAATCAAGGACAATTCTGGGTCCCTCACATGTCCTGTTTCAGTCTCTCAGTTGGCACTACACACCTGAAACCTGAGGGAAAGGCAAGATCTCAGTCACCTGGAACAGGATGACACAATTTCCATTCCTAAGCCCTATGGTGGTCACTGAAAAATACCTCCCAGGCATTGAACTGTATAAATGTTGTTTAAGAACTAACAGTTATTTCCAGGTGATAAAAGAATTCTTTCTTTAGTTATTGTTCTATCATCTCCTACTCACGAAAGGCCTTAGGTCTTCAAGAGCACTCACATGATTGTCTGCCCAGTAATAGAGGTTATATCCTCTTCTGTTGTGATGGTGACAGAACATTTTAGGAACATCCACTCCCTTCTGGCTTCTCCACCTGTACTGTTTGTTGGGGGAGAAAGTCTAGGTCTGACTTTCTTTGCCCATTTTCTAACATTAAATTACCTTGAAAGTTTGCTCCAAATAATTTATATGAAGAATAAAAAATCCTGTGCTAATGGATCAATATGGTCAAGTTTCTCTCTGGTTTTGCCTGGAGACACTTTTGTACCACTTTCTGGGAGAATCGAAGTTTAGCTGCTCCACGAGGTTCAGGCTTTTAGAAACACTTGCCTTCCCCTTCAGTCTTACTTTTCCTGTTTCTTCCCAGTACTGGCAGGACCTGCTCTTAATTTGGTTGCCACTCATTATTCTGCCAGACTACCCTTCCAGAACACATTTGCACCATTGCATAGATTTCTCTTGCAGCAGATTTTTTTGCAGCAGAAAGTAGCGGGGTGGGGTGTAGGAGGGTAGAAGGAGGTGACCATTTGCCTCTTCATGGTTTTCTTCCATGTTCTGCCAGATGATAGAGAAACCGCATAACTTATCTAAAATGGGGACACTTTTTGAGTGTGACTGTTGATAATTAGTTATTGATAACAAGAACAAACCAGGGCACCCCAGACGAACAGGGGTGGCCACACACCAATGCACCAGGAATACTTAGGCTCCAGGCTTCTGTTATCATTCTGGCTGTCTGGAACGTCCTTCCCTTACCTCCCCCTGCTTAGCTCCTATTCACTCATTCTTCAGGTATTGATTGGTCTTGATAATGACATTTCTTCCATGAAGACTTCCCTGGGTTAGATGCGCTGCTTTCAGAACTTTCCTTCCCCATCGAAACCATCATGCCGTATTGTAATTTCCTGTTTACAGCTCTCTCTCTCCCTCATGAGTATGCACCTGGGGCTCAGGACTGGACACTATTTACCTGGTCTCTGCAGCACCTAGCTCGGTGATCATGGCTCAGTCATTATTTATTGAATGCTACCCTGATTTTCCTCCCTCTCACCCTTTTCTGGTACCTTGGGCCTTCAGTATCTTCTGCAGTATTACTGCAGAAGAATGGCCTCTATCTAGTTTAGTTTTGGCTTCTTATTTTTGCTATTCCACGTCCTCTGATTTTCCTGTTTGCCTTTTCCACTGCCATCAAGCTCATCCTCTTCTTTCTCCTCTCTGTGCCCTGGCTCTCAGTGTCCTGTGTCCAACAGCTTACTCTCTCTTCTCATTTCCCCCCAGTTTAAAACAGTGCATAAGGCTAATGGGTGGCTCCTTCTGTGAAAATTCAGCCCAAAAATAGAAGTCTCTGAGCTCCATGATTTCAGAGGAAGAGCAATGGGAGTCCAGGCCTTGCCATCCTGGGCCTTTGCTTCAGTTTTGAGTTGACAGCGAATCACTTTGAGCAGAACTGCAGGTTTGTAAGTCTTAACCTCTGCCACTTTCCCTCTTTGGTCTGGTCCTTGTGATGGCAGTAGGCTTGAAGAAGGATTGTTGCTGGGATGATTTCTATTGCTAACACTAAACTTCTTTGGAATCTTCCAGTATTCTAGATTTGAGAAATAGGTACATTGTTCTTTCTCTTCTTGGGCACCAATAGCTGCAGATCTACTTCCCAGGGAAAGGCATCTTGCTTGACACAGATGTTCCTCAAAGAAGATGAGGCTAAGTTGGAAGGAGACTATGCTGTAGTAATTTAACTATTTTCCCTATGCTGCCCTTTTAGGTTTCACTTCCTTCCTTAGTTGTCCTCCCTGTGTCCTGTGCATCTCTCCTCAGTTCTCCATTTGGTAGTTTGTAATCTACCATAGTGAGAGTATTTACATCATAGCAATTGGTGAACTCAGCGAACTTAGAGATCAAGGTGTGTGTGTGTGTGTGTGTGTGTGTGTGTGTGTGTGTGTGCATGAACTTGCCTTGTTATTAACTTAAATGTTTAGCAGCACCCCCACTGGCTAAGGCATCAAAATCCTAGCTCTGTACTGTTTATCATGGTAGTAGTTACTAGCCATCTGTGGCTATTTACATTTAAATTAAAATAAATAGAATTAAGAATTCAGTTCCTCAGTCTTCCTAGCCACATTTTACAGGCTCAATAACATGAAACTAGTGACTGCTGTATGGGTCCATGCAGATATAGACCATTCCCGCCATCACAGAGGGTTCTGTTGGTCAGCCCTGACCAGCTTTTCTGTTCCTGTTGGGCATTTGGTGTCATGGTTCAATATGAGAGATTAGGATTAGAATGAGGTATTTGTAGTCCACAGGACACACCAGCCAAAGGTAGCTTAAACTGGAGTCTGTAGATCAGTGGTCAGTAAACTTTTTCTGTAAAGGCCAAATGGTCTCCTACCATTATTCAGTTTGGCAAAAGCACCCATAGGCAATACATGAAAAAACCAAGAGTGTCTGTGTTCCAATAAAACTTTGTTCACAAAAACAAGAAATAGGCCAGATTTGGCCCAGAGGCCGAGGATTGTCAATCCCCGATCTATTTAGCCATCTAGTTTTATTCATGAAACTTACAGATATATTTGGAAAATTCGACATGGGTACATTTTAGAGTTTCCAAATTCACTCTATTTTTAAAACTTTAATGGGCAAAATTTTAAACAGACATAAACTAAAAAGAACAGTATATTGAATCCCCATGTACCCATCACCCAGTTTCACCAATTGTCAATATAAAGCAAATCTATCTTGATATCCCCCTCATGTGTACGTTCTTAATGTATGAGAACACTGTGTCACAATGCAAAGCTATTTCAAAAATAATTTGATAAAATAGGATATTTTTTAATCTATGAAAGCCAAACTTTGGATATTTTCAAAAGCAATCTGATCTGACAGTATTTGATTATCATCAGTGACTCCTGGGAAGCAGGCATTCTAAACTCACACTTTAGAATGTCAGTGGCTCTCCCCACCTTGGTGGTGCGAGGCAGGATTGCACATCGCAGATTTGCTTGGAGGATGAAAAATGAAACAGGCTGCAGGGAGCATGCAGCAGAATACCTCTGCATCTGGGCACGCTCACAGCCCCTGGCCTGTTCCTTAACGAGCCCAGTGCCTGTCACCAGGGAGTGACACGGGCAGGTAACAGGGCTGGTGTGAACGCAACAACTGTAAAAATGCAAAAAAAAAAAAAAAGTAAAAAAGGAATGGTGTGTGCTGTGCATGGCATTTCATATGTTCATTTTTTGGGTTTAAAATGGTGTATTGAATGTTTGCCTTTAACACCATTTTACTTGGTTTGCCCCACTACAGTGAATGTAGAAGTTTTTAGACATATTCCCTTAAGTAGCTCCTAAGTGGGGTCTATTTCTACTTTTATTTTGTATTTCTGGTCTGTGAAAAAAATCATTTAATAAAGGGAACTGACTTTGCGGGAAAAATGCAGAACCCTTCCTCTTCCCTGCTCCTTCGCCTCCCTCGCCCCTCTCTATGCCTCTTTTCTGCTGTGAGAGGTTTCAAGGATGGACTTTCTTTTAGTGAAGAATCAAAGTTAGCATGAAAAGGACCTCCATGAGCATGTAGTTCAACTCTCACTAGAGTGATGAAGTGATGAAGCAAAGGGCTCAGAGAAGTGAAGTGACTTACTCAAGGTCACTTAGCCAGAGCCAGAGCAGGGTCTGCAGCTGAGCCTCCTGATGCCCAGTTAAGATTGGGAAGAAAGCCCTAACCGGTTTGGCTCAGTGGATAGAGCATCAGCCTGCGGACTGAAAGGTCCCAGGTTCGATTCCAGCCAAGGGCATGTACCTTGGTTGCGGGCACATCCCCAGTAGGAGGTGTGCAAGAGGCAGCTGATCAATGTTTCTAACTCTCTATCCCTCTCCCTTCCTCTCTGTAAAAAATCAATAAAATATATTTTAAAAAAAAAGATTGGGAAGAAAAAGATGCAGAGGAGGGGGAGGCCTATTCCAAATTGCCACCTGTCCGAGTTTTAACTATTTAAAATAAAATGACTTTATTTTTCAGAGCAGTTTTTTTTAGAGCAACTGCATCACAGCAAAATTTAGCAGAAAGTGCAGAGAATTTTCCACATGGCCTATGACTCCACACGTGCACAGCCTCCTGTACTATTAACACCCCTCGCCAGGGAGGGCCATTTGTTACTGCCGATGAGCCTGCACTGACACTTCATCATCACCCAGAGTCCATAGTTCACATTAGGTTCACTCTTGGTGTTGTACATTCTATGCGTTTGGACAAATGTAAAATGACATGTATCTGCCATTATAGGATAGTTTCACTGCTCTAAAAGTCCTCTGTGCTCTGCCTATTCATTGCTCCCTAGCCCATGAAAACCACTGATTTTTTTTTAACTGTCGTCATAGTTTTGCCTCTTCTGGAATGCCATATGGTTGGAATCAAACAATACTAAGTCTTTTCAAATTGGCTTCTTTCACTTAATAATATTCATTTAAGGTTCTTAATATAGTTTTTAATATTATCTAACTCAGCATTTCCTCAATGGAAGTTTCATGGATGGTCCCTAAGCCTCTAGGTGAAAAAGTGATCCCTGGTCAATTAGGTTGGAAAGCCTGAGTACCCTCTCCTTCTTAGGGATGTCAAGTTCACACTGGCATTATTAACATTGTTTACCCCACTCTTTGCCTCAGAGATTTTCCCAGTAAGAGCTATTAGTTCCTTGACACAGGATATGGTCCATGAAACCCCTTTATATCCCAGCCCCTTGTCTTACTCCCTCTACTTCTGTTTTGATTTCTCCTCAGAGACAGTGGCTCATTATGTTATCTTAAACTCTTCCAATGGCAATACTACCAGAAAGTACTTCATAAAGCAATATGTTAGCAGTACCCTATGTTCTATGCCAATTTTAACTATTTACCTGTTGCTGTGGTAACAACATAAACAGCCAAACAATTTATAACACAAACCAGCGGGTAGCACTAAAGTTTCTTTTAATAAATTCATCGTTGTCTTGGGAAAACTGGGCACACTGATGGTATGTTAATTTAAGATCTTGGAGGAATTATGAAATGATTCAAGGCAGAGTCAGTGGCTGCAAAGTTACCAGCGATTTATGTTTTTGGAGTAGATTCATGTGTTTGTCTATTCATATCGCATAGTCATCTTAGTATGTGTCAAACAAGCTAACATTGGAAACTGGCCAATATCTCAATTTTGTGCAAGTATGACCCTGGTATGGGTATTTCTGTTTCAGTTTGATAACTGATTTATTCCTCCCTCTGTTATCTAATGCTGGGACTCTATGTGGGGACTCTAAGTCCTGTCCTGGCAGCTGCCCTAGTCCTGCTATGTCATGCCCCCAAGGGCATCTTTCCTTCTGTCTGTATTATCTTCTTCATCTTTATTGAGAACCACTCAACTCTCAAGATCACCCAGCTCAAGAGTCTCTGGTAGAGCTTTGCTTGACTCCTGTCCATTTCTTCCCATAGAACTTTATGTGAACTTTTATTATAACTCTCATCTCTCTCACTGGTCCACAGATCCTTGTCATCTAGTCTGCAAATGTCTTGAGGGTAATTACAATGTCATATTGCTCTACCCTGGAAACCAGACCCATGTGGCACATAGTAGGCATGCTATAAATACTTGTTCAATGAAAGAAAGAATGAATCACTCAAGTATATAAAGACTTAAGTATTGGCAATTAATACTGAAAATATGAACAAACACAAATCTTGTTGATTGCTTCTTAGGTTCTATGAGTATCAGTTTGATGGGCTGAAACTCTCTAGTAAGGACTATAAACATAATTTAGACTTTTAGGTTTCCAACTAAATGATCAAAACAGGCCTCCTGGTAACAAAAGCTGGTTGTTTCACAGCCTTTGACCTGTCAAGGCACATGTACAATTTTTGCCTAATTGATTCTATCCACTCTGAGACGTTTAGAAGTTGTTTCTTAATTTATGAAAATAATGTTAAAGTTAAGAAAGAGTTTGAGGTTTAGGGAAACAATATAGACTTTTGCTTTTCCACTTTTTTCCATCAACTATGTACAAATTCAATTTTTTTTTATTACAGGTCACTTAAGATAGTTAGAGTAGAATAACTAAAAAACTAAAGATCTGAGATAATGATAGAGATCTTGTTTTGTTGAATCAAGGTGGCAGGATGAAAATGTTTTTTTTCTTTATACCTTTCCTCATTCCCCATATTTGTTTATTTTCTCTTTTCCTGTAGTAAGATATAAACCCCATCTGAACAAGGCTGCTATCTCATTTGGTCCTGGCTGTAGTCCTAGAACCTAATAAATGGTGCACATTAGATTTTCAAAAAGCATATGTAGAATGAATAATATTTGAAATGATATGTGAATGATGTGGCCAGAGTGGAAAAGAATGAGGACCTGGATTGGAGTAATGGCCTTGGGGAAAGGCAGGAAGGGATGCTGAGAGGTCAGTCCAGATACAAAAATGACTTCCCCTGGAATTGATTATGTGAGAGCACTTTGGGAAAGGATGGAGTTAAAGTAGCAACAAAGTATGGAGCCCCCTGGATTGAAATGGTGAACAAAGAGCAGTTGAGTTTGGAGGGGAAGTTGCCAATCTCTGATTTAGGCATGTTGAGTTTGAAATTCCAGTGAGAGATACCCAGTAGGCAGTTGAAAATATGAAACTAGAGCATAGAGGAAAAGTCAGGATAGTTGAAGCCACAAATGTGATAGATTGTCAAGATAAAGTGAAATAAATGAAAAGAGAAGGAGCCCCAATCTAGATCTCTGAGGAATACATACCTTGAGAGGCATGGGGGGGTACTAAATATTGGAAGTGTGATCAGAGAGGTGGGCATATAATCAAGAAAGTGAAGGTCAAGGAATTAAAGATAGGAAAGAGTCTTAGGAAAAGCTCTTGGTCAATGGTGCTAAAGGCTGTAGAGAAGCTCATAATATTTAAGACAGAAAAAAAGAATTTGACATTTAAAACATTTTGTTTAATTAATATAAAGATAGTACATTCTTTTTAAAAATATAAGTCATTTAAAAAATTTTTCAATTACAGTTGACATGTAATATTAGTTTCATGTGTATACCCCAGTGATTAGACATTATATAACTTACTAAATGATCATCCTGATAAATCTCATACTAATCTAACACCAAACATAGTTATTAGAATATTATTGACTAAGATAGTAGATTCTATGGAATAGAGAGTTGTGAGCAAAAGTGAGATTGCTAGAGGATTGTTTAATGCTTATCTAACACACCTCATATTATTATATAAGCCTATAGTAGGTGTTCAATAAATGTTTTAGAGTAGAATCAGAATTTACTTTATTTTTCTTCTTCTTTTTTTTTTTAATGAAGTAGCCATTTTTGCTCTTCTCAATTTTCAGTACTTGCTAGAGTCTTAGGAAGTTGCTGAGACTGTAGAGCTCTTTAGTGAAGTCGAATCCAGCACTGATCTCAAGTTGTGTTTATCAACAATTATCTGCCATGTGATTTGTATGTAGTATTTCCTTGATGTCTCCTCAAGCTCTAGGCTGCTAATAGCAATCTGCTGATAGGATAGATCATTATCTATATGTGAGTCTAAGTGTATCAACTTAGTAAATGCCTAAATCACAAAATAATTTTAAAATCACTTTATGTTTTATATAACTGGAAATTTCTTATTTCCTTTTTAAATTGTTTTTGGAAGTCTTGTGGAAATTACTGCTGGGGTGGGAGGTTGGTGTGGGAGGGCAAAGGGGAGCTTAGAAGAATGTCATGATGTGCTGTGTAGCCAGCAGTGAGTGGCTTTTACCACTAGATGGTGATCTTGCACTGATGAATTGCCCATTAGCTAAGGGTGACAGAGTCAATAACAGGTGGTTGAAACCCACCACAATGAAATAGAGAAGCATTTTTGGTGTTGTGAAATCAAATGGTTGTTGAGATTTGAAGTAATAAAAATTGAGGAACACCAGTGTCCTCCCAACTCTTGGCAGACTTTGATGAATTGAGAATACTTGAGCATCTGGCTAAAAACCTACAATGTAGGAAATGGGAATATTGTTTTAGGAAGCATAAAACCTGCATTTTTGTTCAGTTGTTGCCATTTGCTTGTGATATTTTTGGCAAGCCACTTAACTTCTAGGGGCCTCAGTTGCTTCATCTGTAAAAGGGGAAATGATAATACCTAACTTGTCAAAGACTGGGCCAGTTTCCCCCAAGAGCTTTTCCTGTTTTACCAGTGAAGGAAAAAAAGAGGTTGAGCTTTAGCATCTCTGAAAGGAGATTAAAGAAGGGATTAAAGAATCTTGGTTAGTCATTGTCTACTTTGTAACTTTGTTATTTGGTCAGGTGGATAGAGGCTTTGTTGATGCTTCTCTCATTGGGAGAGCCATGGGTATGAGTTTTGGCCACAGGCTGGGCATAGGGAAGGGAAGAGAGGTAAAGGCTGAAATGGAAAAAGTTCTATAATGGTATTGTGGTATGTGTGTATGTGTCTGCATATGGATTTGCTCAGGTCCAGAACCAAGAAAGGAGGATAAATAGAAAGAGAAAATGCTCATTATTTCTGAGAATTATTGATTGGTCAAGAATTCTGTTATCTTATTTGTTTGTTTGTTTCTTAGAGAGGGAGGAAGGGAGAAAAAGAGAAACATCAATGTGGGGGATATACATCGATATCCATACATATCCATACATATCCTGACCATGGATCAAACCCACAACCTAGGCATGTGCTCTGACTGGGAGGGGAACCCATAACCCTCTGGTACATGGGATGATGCTCCAATCAACTGTGCCACACTGGTCAGGGCCATTCTCAGTTATCTTGAATCCTCATAACCTGTGATGTTGATGGTCTTGTGTCTCTACTTCACAGTCGAGGGATTTTGGGTAAAGTCTTGTGATACTCTATATATTTAAAGATTTATTTTTAATCTCATTATCAATATAATAATAACCCCATTTTTATTTCATGCTTACTCACAGGGCCTTGTATGAGGAACACTTCAGACATTTATCCATAAGTGATTTGGGTTTTAAATGGATACTGTTTTGTTAGAAGAAAATAATGCCTCTACCAGGTAAATTTCTGGGAGAAAAAAGAAGTCATGGCTGCTTTTCTTAGTTTTCTATAGAATGCTATGCAAATAACTGTTTCTCTCTCTCTCTCTCTCTCTCTCTCTCTCTCTCTCTCTCTCTCTCATTCTCTCCCTTCCTCCCTCTCTAAGAAACAAACAAACAAATAAATAAGATAACTGAGAATTCTGATAATAAATAAGATAACTGAGAATTCTGATAATAAATAAATAAGATAACTGAGAAAAGGAACTGGATTCTATCCTCTGTGATTCAGGATTTCCATAATTGAGCCATGGAGAGTGTCTTGCTCTCTCTCAGAGTAATTTGTGTTAACCCAGAATTCATTGAAGGAATTGAATTGTAGCCTTTCTCATATGAGAATCTCTGAAGACTCTTTATCCTAGCCATTGTCTATATCTTTTTATTGGAACTGAACAAATAAATTAGACAAAGATTTGCTATCAGAGAGGGAAAAGAACAGATAAAGAACTATGAAAGTTTGAAAAGATACATTAAGAGAAACGGTGAATTAGATGAGGGCAGGCACTGTGTCCTACAGGATATATTTCTGCGATTGTCTACTTAGTCCTCTCAGGAGTTACTGCCTTTGAGCAATTGTTGAAAGTAGTCAAATATTCTCTCTCTAGTGCTCCTGGTGAGCTTTGATTAAATTATATCGATTCTGAAATTCTCTCTTTGTTCTGAGGATGGTCAGAAAAGCTTTATAGCCTGAGCTGGGAGCGGGCACGTAACCTAGCTCTACACTCAGTCATACAGTGTGTTTTTAACAATTTCTCTTACCAAAGTTTTATTGTGTAGCCTTAATATACCTGGAGTCCCTTGGCACTGTCTTTCAGTGATGTTGTCTTTCTTCTCTGAACCTAACAATAGAGATGTCACAGGATAAAAATGATTGTTGGATTTCAACCATTTTCATTAACTAAGGCAAAAACTGTGAGGACCCTAGGGAGATAAATGTGTTTGGCTGCCCAGGTGGGAGAAATGATGGACTAGAAAGGAAGAAGGCTAGGGACATCCAAGGGATTGGCTGGCAGAGAGATTTCTAATGGGTCCTTTCTCCTCTGGTGATGTGAGCAGGCAAGCAGCAGGACCAAGCAGAAGTGGCAGTACCAAGGTAGTGTGAGGGCAGCTCCAGAGCCAAAGTGAGAAGCCAGTAGCTGCAATACCTCTGTACACCATGAGCATTCCCTTATCCTGTATTCTCCTTCCATCCAGTGGGCTAGGCATTGTACTATAGCTAGGCTATGCTTATGAGAACACTAGAGGCCTGGTGCATGAATTCGTGCATGAGTGGGGTCCCTCGGCTTGGCCTGTGATTGGGGCCAATTGGGGCCATCTTGCCCAGTGGCAGAGGAGGTGAGGAGGATGCGGGTTGGGGGGGGTTGACTGTGGGAGTGCACTGACTACCAGGGGGCAGCTTCTGCATTGAGAGCCTCCACTGGTGGTCAGTGCACGTCATAGCGACCAGCTGACCAGTCTTAAAGGTTACTTAGGCTTTTATATACACTGAGTGGCCAGATTATTATGACCACCTGACGTTTGTAGGCAAATTAGCTATAATTTCATGCTGAAGTTGCTAGAGGGCCAGACCATTATAAATAGGGAAGCAGGTTGTTTACCACGACAGAAGTGATTTTTTTTCTGAAGATATGGGTAAACAACGCGATTTAACAGCCTTTGAACGTGGGATATATTTGAACGTGAGTGGCCAGATTATTATGACCACCCCATCAGTACTTCGTTGGGCCACCTTTTGCCTTCAGTACTGCAGCGATTCTTCTTGGCATTGACTCCACGAGATGTTGAAAGGTGATGTGAGGAATCTGACACCATGCCTGATGAATAGCACTGTCCAGTTCTGTGAGATTTGATGGTTGTGCAACCAGCTGCCTGATGGCTCTTTTAACTTCGTCCCACAAATGCTCAATTGGATTGAGATCTGGTGATTGTGGGGGCCACTTAAGCAAGGTAAAGTCTCCCTCATGTTCTTGAAACCACTCCTGCACAATATGAGCACCATGGCATGGTGCATTGATTTGTTGGAAGAAGCCATCTCCATTGGGATACGCCATCAACATGATAGGATGAACTTGATCAGCAATGATACTTAGGTATGTTGTGTTATTCAGACGTTGTTCCACACGAATTAAAGGGCCCAAATCATGTCAGGAAAACATGCCCCAAACCATAACACTGCCTCCACCAGCTTGAAGGGTTATAACTCATGCATGTGACGTGCATGCTTTCATGCTGTTTCCGCCAAATTCTCACTCTGCCATCTGCATGATGCAATCTGGAAATGTGATTCATCGGGCCACATGATTTTTTTCCAATGATCGACTGTCCAATCCTTGTGTTCATGTGCAAATTGGAGACGTTTTATCTTGGTAACTACAGACAGCAAAGGTGTTAGAACAGGCCTTCGGCTTCCATATCCCATACGATGCAGTGTATGGCTAATTTGCCTACAAACGTCAGGTGGTCATAATAATCTGGCCACTCAATATATATATA
>NW_005357115.1:8243405-8253623 GCF_000412655.1 Myotis brandtii
TTTATAATGGTCTGGCCCTCTAGCAACTTCAGCGTGAAATTATAGCTAATTTGCCTACAAACGTCAGGTGGTCATAATAATCTGGCCACTCTGTATATATAGATGCTTGGAGATGAGGTGAATGGTCAGGGGAGTACATGGTGATGATCAGGGAATGGCTGAATTCAGATTGCAACCTTTGAGACTTTCTACCTTGAAGACCATCCTTCTTTAACTCACCTGGAGAACAAGCAAAGCCTAAGTTTGTTGTTGTTTTTTTAAATATATTTTTATTAATTTCAGAGAGGAAGGGAGAGGGAGAGAGAGATAGAAACATCAATGATGAGAGAGAATAATTGATTGCTGCCTCCTGCACGCCCCCATTGGGGATTGAGCCTGCAACCTGGGCACATGTCCTTGATTGAAATAGAACCTGGAACCCTTCAGTCCATAGGCCAACGCTCTATCCACTGAGCCAAACCAGCTAGGGCAAAGCCTAAGTTTTTACCTCTCTCCTGAGAGACATTATTTGCAAAGCAGTTGATAATCCTAAGGGAATGAAAGATGAACTTAAAAAGAAAAAATTGGTGAGACATGTGAGGAGTAAATGTTCTCTGAAATAAATTTAACACAATAAGCTAAACCACAGGAAATTGAATGAACAATAATTTAGCAAATAAACATAGTGATTATCTTTAAAGATAAAGGAGGATATTGAAAAAATAAAACAGAGGGAAACAAATAGGAAGAGAAACCAATTGGAGATATTACACACCTAAATATAATTGTTGAAATAAAGAATTCAGTGGATTGGCTACATATGAGAATGGATCCAGCCAAAGAACATATTAGACTAAAATGTTGAAACAGGAATTTTCTCAGAAAGTGTTGGAAAAGGATGACAAGATGGCAAGTTGAGAGATGCGAAGGACTGAAGTAGAAGTATAAATTTCCCTCAACAGAATCATAGAAGAAAATACCTTTAACTGGAAAGACACAGAGAGTGTTGTGTAGAAGAGGTGACTTCAGGCAGAGATGTGCCAGGGACAGTAAAAGATATCAAAGAAAAAGAAAATTCTGAAATATTTCAAAGATGAAAAGCACATTACCCATATGAATAAGAAAATCTTATTATAACCATACTTTATATAACTATACTTATATACTTTATATACTTACTAGATGCCCGGTGCATGAAATTCATGCACGGGTGCAGTCCCTAGTCCTGGCCGGTGATTGAAACATGAGCATCTGGTGTGGAAAGACAGGTCCCAGCTGACCTCTGGGCAGCACATGGACTCCCAGGCCTTCGTGTGCCCCCCTCCGCCTGAGTCACGGTGCCTGAGTCCCCATGCGGAGATGTGGTGAGTGTGGCTGGATGCCGTGGGCTGGGGCGCAGAGTGGGCCTCTGGGCTGCCCAGCAGCGCTGCATGCAAGCCGAGTGGGCAGCATGCTCTCTCCTGGCCGGCCTCACAGACCGGCTCCTGTGCGAATCCTGCGATCCCTGTGGCTCACTCAAAAGAGGCCGCGTGGGTGTGGGGCGGGCTCCTTGCGGGTGCCCAGCACCTGAGCGAGGGGGCTTCCCTGGCACGTGAGCCCTGGCGTCCCGGGGGCGTGGTGAATAGCAGGGGGAGTGAGAGCGAGCTCGGAGTACACCCTGCATTCTCACCACACCTCTGTCCCCATCACCCCTGACCCCAGGTAGCTGGTGAAAGGTCACAGCGCATCGGTGATGCCGCCATGTTCCATGCCACTCCCTGGTGGTTAGTGCACGTCATAGCGAGTGGTTGAACTCCCGGTTGAGGGGACAATTTGCATATTAGGCTTTTATTATCTAGGATATGTTTAATCAACAGCTGTACTTGATATGGGAAAGCAGTGAATCAATATCTTCAAAGTGTTGAAGAAAATTAGAATTTTATAATGAGCAAAACTATTATTTAAATGTGAGGTTGAAATACAGATATTTTGAGGCATACAACATCTCATAGTAATGACATCTGTGTAAACACCACACAAAACAGACTGCTTCCATCACTATTCAAAGTACCTCTTTCAGTCAAAACCTTACCCCAAGACAAGCATTTTGGACTTCAGTCACCATGTTGTGGACCAACATTCGAGAGAATAAGACCACCGACTCCAATTAGGTCTTAAACAGCAAGTGAGGATTTATTGAGCTGGCCAGCGACTACAGTTACAGCACCCTGCCAAAGCAAAGGCTGAACTGCAGTGCCTATTACAGGAGTTACATTCTATTATTAAATTCTGTGGAGGCCCAGAGAAAAATGTGTCTTTCAAATTCTGGGCCCCCAATATGGAGGAAACTCTCTTTATTTATACTTTTTCCTTTGTCTCCCAAATTTGGAATGAGACTTCTGGGCCTTCTGAGAAAGAAGGCCTGCGTGTTGGGAAGGGGCCATGAGACCATATCTCAAGGCCTGGCCTGATGTCAGTACCTTCCTATATATGTGTTTTAGGAACAGACAACACAGCATGACCCATCTGGCCAAAGCACCAGATATGCAGCCCAGCACAACCACACATTAATTTTGCTTATTTTTAAACTTCATATAAATGGAATCATATGGAATTTGGTCTTTTGTGTCTGGCTTCATTAACTTCATGTAATGTTTTTGAGATTCATCAGTGTATGGTATGGTATTTCTATGGCTGAGCAATATTCCATTGTTTAAATATACCAAAATTTATTTATCCATTCACCTTTTGATGTACATTTGCATTTGGAAATGTTTTTGGTTTTTATGAATAAGGCTACTATGTACATATTTTTTTATGATGTATTTTTAAAAAATTCTTTGATATCCTTTATTGTTTTCCTCTTATTTATTGGATTGTTTATCTTTTTATTGTTCATTTGTAGGAGTTCTTTTATTCTGGATATGAATCCTTTGTCAGAGATATGTATTGAGAATATTCTGTTATTATTGGCTTTACATATTTAAGTGCTAAGCTGTTGGGTACATAAATATTTACAATTGTTATATATCCTTGATGGATTGACCCCTTTGAAATGCCCTTCATTGTCTCTTTTGACCCTTTTCAGCTTAGTGTATTTTGTCTCTTGTGAATATAGTTACTTCTTTCTTTGGGTTGCCATTTACTTGAAAAACCTTTTTTCCCATCCCTTCAGTCTCAGTCGGTGTGTATCCTCAAAGCTAATGTGAATCTCTTGTAAGCAGCATATTGTTGGATCTTTAAAAAAATCCATTTAGCCATTCTGTCTTTTGGAGAATTTAATTTATTTATGTTTAAAGTAATTATTGGTAGTAAGGACTTACTATTGCCATTTTGTTTATTGTTTTCTGACTGTTCTATAGAGCCTTTGTTCCTTGCTCCTTAACTTGACTTGTAGTGTTCTGCTTTGACTACTTTATCATAATCCGTTGTACCTACTGCGGGTTTTTCCTTTGTGGTTACCATGAGGCTTGCATAAAATATCTTATTTTTGTTACATCTTATTTTAAGCTGATAACAGCTTAACTTCTTTAGCATATAGAAACATTATACTTCTCTCCCCATTACATTTTAGGTTATTGATGTTATAATTTATATGTTTTTATATTGTGTGTCCAATAAAAATTATTGTAGTTATTATTTTTATTTTTTATTGGTTAATAAGATCATATAGGTTTCAAGTATACATTTCTGTGATACATGATCTATATATTGCATTGTGTGCTCACCCCCAAAGTCAAATCATCTTCTGTCACCATATATTTGCCGTTATTTTTAATACATTTTTTTTAACTTTTAAACTAATTTTAAGTAAACTATGCACCACCATAACAATGCTAGAGAATCTGACTTTGGCTATGTATTTACCATCACCAGTGAGTTTTACACACATACATGCCCGTGTTTTTATGATGTTAATTAGCATCTTTTTATTTCCTCTTGAACAATGCCTTTGGCATTTCTTGTAAGGTAGGTCTAGTTGTGACAAATTCCCACACAGATGGAATTATATGTTCCCTGGTCTGTTTCCTGAGCTAGTCTCTACAGGGAAACGAAGACATTTTACTCATTTTTATAATCCTGCTGCCTAGCACAGTACTTGCTCCTGAGTAGGTGCTTAATTAACATATGTTAAATGAAAAATGGTTGTTTGAGCTGAGTTTTTTAAAAAACATAGTTTTTATTGATTTCAGAGAGTAAGGGAGAGGCAGATAGAAACATCAATGATGAGAGAGAATCATTGATTGGCTGCCTCCCGCATGCCCCCTACTGGGGATCGAGCTGCAATCTGGGTTTGTCCCCTAACATGACTGGGAATAAAACCATGACCTCCTGGATCAAAGGTCAACGCTCAACCACTGAGCCATGCCAGCTGGGCTGAGCTGAGTTTTTGAGTTTTTATAGATGAGGTGGGCTTATTAGGCAGGCGGATACAGGGTGGGTCTTCTAGGTAGGTGGCATAGCAAGTGCAAAGGCATGACAGCCTGAAAGACAGGCAGGTTATAGGAAAAAAGGTTGCATTGAGAAAGGTGATAGAATAGTGAGGGAGCCAGGGAGCAGATTTTTGAAGGGGAAAACCTCTGGGATGGGACAATTTCTGGAAATTCTAAGGTCAGGCCGCATGTTACCAAAGTCCATGAAGGTGTAAGGCACTGGGAATGAGTAAGCCAAAGAATTGTGAAGCTGAGGTCTAGGCTGGGGATCCATGCGGATGCTGAAGTCACCATGAAGGTGCAGAACTGGGGAAGGAGGCGTAGACAGAGGTTTTAATAAATACCTTTTGTCTGGGGTTTTATAATGTGGTGGAATTCTCCGAGGACAGAGCAGGGTCGACATGGATGTATCCCAAATGAAAGTGACAATTCTGGCCTGTGAACTGAGAAGGAATAGGCTGATTTTTAGGTCTTTTCGATTCAACAGCCCCTGGAAAACTGTTCCCAAAGGTGTGATGAGAAGGATGAGTCTCCTTTTGAGTCACAACCACCTTCCTGTTACCTCCTAACTGTATCCGGCTTTACCTGGAGGCTGCCATGGTGGGGAGATAGCATGTTGGAGGGACTTGCTGTGTCTGGTTTGTCTCAATGTCAGCATTGGGGTTTCCTGCCTCTGGCTGCCTTCATGGGCCCACAAGAGATGGGAGACCTCATGCTCTCATAGGCTAAGAGTGACTGTGGGCAAGAGAAGCATTTGGGATCCTGCAAACCTTCCTCTCCCCTGCCATTCTCCCCACTGCACCCCATCCCCTCACTGCTATGTGGATGCTATTGTGATAGCAATTTGTATATTGAAGGATTATTATATGAACTTTGTATGGTTGGTCTAAAAATAAAAAGCACTTCATCTAGGGGGGAAAGCTGCCTGGGAAACCTTTACTAGTTTCTCAGTAATGGGGACGGGAGGGCACCAATTCATCTCTACTCCTCATGCGGACCATCATGAACACCTGCAGGACTCAGGACTGGGTGCCAGTGGAGGTACTGGCCCCCTGCTCCTCCCTTCCCTTCCCATTCTAATCCCATCCTGCATGCATGGGGGCTGCACCTCTGGGCTCCATCAACACCCTGCAAACAGTGATCCTGGGGGTGTGCACATTGGGGGTGTGGCTCACTGTAGGGAGGACAAGGCAGACCCTGAGTATTTTGGCAGGAGATTTCGGGACCGCAAGTATCAGCGTGTTCAATGCAGGCTGAGTGGTCATGTCCCCTGGGCCTTGTGGCTGCTGGGCTCCCTAGCTGTGGGTGGGGCATGGCCGAAGTGGGGCCTCATAGTGATGTTTTGGGCAGGTCTAAGGGCACTTCTGACCTCGTAGTGTTTCATTTGTGAGATGACTGATGATGGCAGAGAAAGGGCTCTGGCCACTTTTCATACAAATGGGCTCTTATAGGGATGAGCAAAAATACACTTAAAGGTTATGCCCTTCTTGAGGAAATACCTTAGAGTGTTCAAACTCCTTCTTATGGACCTTGGCCCACAGCCAAGTTTTGCCTGTGACTTAGGGCTCTCCTGGGTTAGAGTGCACTTCATGGACTTTTACTTTTACTCTCTCCCTGGCTTCTGCTGAGCTCAGCTGCAGGCCGGCCAGGGTGGCCCTGTTAGGATCAGGAGGAGAAATGGTGCTGCAGGGAATTAATAAAAATCCTGCTCACCTGAGTGCCGTACTGTGCTCCGTTTTCCTTGTTCATCTGATTAACATCGCACCATCGTGGCTTCCTTGGGACCTTTCTCTCACTGGCTGTGTGAGAACACAGTAGCCATCAGCGGCTGGGCTAGTCCTGCTGCCAGAGGTGTCTGACACGGCCACTGCCCTTCATTCATGCTAAGACTGGTGTTTCCAGTATCTCTGCTATTATGTACCTCCAGCAAGGGGACAGTAGGCAACTTAAATTCTAATCTTGCTATGCCTTCTGTTAGCTGCATGGCCCTGGATAGGTCACTAAACCTCTAAATGTGATTTCTTCTCTCATAACAAGAGAATCCATCTACCTCACAGGAACATTTTAAGGATCTAATGAGCCAGTGCAAGTCAAAGTCTTCTAGAATGTGTAAAGCCCATTGAAATTTAGGAGATTATTATCACTGTGGTGTGAATCATTTATCATTTCCCTTGCAAAGTGACAGCTCTGCAGGAGAGCAGCTTTGCTATGGGGAGGGTGGAGAGATGATGAGGATGAAAGAGGGGCTGGGGAATCCAGAAGGAGGAGGAGGAGGAGGAGGAGGAGGTGCAACAGCTGTTAAAGGAAATGAAAAGTGACTAGAATTCAAGATCTCCTAGTGTTCAGTCAGTACTAGGCTAGGAGATCTATACACATAGGCTCAATTCATACTTAGTATGAACTTTCAGATATTTTTCTACCACGTCACCTTCACGTTTTTAGAAGTAATAAAAATAATCTGGCTCTCTGTAATATTTTTTGGCCTTGTCCCTTACTATTTTCTCTTATCCTCTTTTCTCTGCTCCAGCCACATTGACCTTATTTTTCTACAACATAACATGCTTAGCTTAGCCTGAAGGCTTTTGCGCTTGCTGCCCCCTCTGTCCGGAACACCCTTTTCTCCGTCCACATGTCTCACTTTCCATTTCCTTCCTGTCTTTGGTCAAAGGTCACCTTTTCAGGGAGGCCTTTAGTTATCTCCTGACATTTCATATGGTATCTTGCTTCCCTGATTTGTGTTTTGTCATTAGCACTTGTCACTGTCTAGCATTCAATACATTTGACTGATTTAGCTCATATGTCCTCTATAACCTCTACTAGAATGTAAACTCCATGAGGGTAGAATTTTGTCTGATTATTTACCACTGTATTTCCAGTGACTGGAAATATGCTTGGCTTCGAGTAGGCAATCAATAATATTGATTGAATGAGTGAATGAATGGAAAACATTGCTGGGTTTCTTCACAGCTTTTGATTTTGGTAAGTGGTCACCAGTGATATAATTTATCACAATTCCAAATGCTAAGCAGTATGTCTTTTGAATGGACTCCCTTCTACAAATAACTTGGCTCTTGAATTTTGATATAAAAGCTGTCCACTGAAATACATAGAAAATAAGCTGCCTGAAGCACTCCAGACATCCTAGGAAGGAGGGCTTAACAAGCCAGCCTGACTGACCCCCAGCCCAAGGTGGGTCAGTTCAATGTGGACGGAGGTCCTCTTGGGCCATTTCCTGAGGAAGCACTACCTTGACTTATTAGGTATGGGGGAGCCTGGGCTGAAAGAAGCTCATGCTGTACTTGAAAAAGATGGAAGGGATAATTTTATTGGTATTTCTGCAGGGATATGGCCTATAGAGTGTTCCCATCACTTTATAGGCAGTGTTCCCTAATTGGTATTTTTCAAGTTTTTTCCTTCCTCTTCTTCCTCTCCCCTCACCCACTTGATAGAAATCAGGAACATATAGCTCTTTGGTAGATTTATTTTTCAAAAACAGGAACCCTGCACTATAGCTTCTGCTATTTATGAGACAACTAAAAACCTTCTGTACCCAAATCTCATCTTTACTCAGATCATTGATACCTGGAAGTTTAAATGACCCTAGCTAATGATACGTGGGGGAGAATTGCCTGAAAATTCTCCAAATGCAGAGCTGAAAGTGCTTTTGCATCTTATTACATGGAAACTATCATTAGAAATAAGATTCTTTTTATGATATTTTTCTCTATCTTTGTTTAATAAGAAATGCCTCAAGATTCTGTGTTGTAAACAGAAGAAAAGGAAGCAAGAGAACGCAGTAGAGCACTCTTACAAACTTTGGAATTTAGTGCATTTTGAGGCCTATTATCCAAGAACAGAATGCTCAGGGACTGTGGGTAATGCTATTGGAGAAAATATAATGTTATGAAGACTTTGGGTCTTCATGAAAAGGATCAAGTTGTCCTTATATTATCTGATGTCTGAAGTGAGGAGGCTTTAAGGACCTTCAGGAATATTTTTTCCATTACTCATTCTTTAAACTAGATCCCAGGGACCCAGACCATGGTGTGTGGAGCCCTGGGAAGTCTAAAACATCATGGTAGGAGCAGTGGACCTTTCTTCTGGTATCTAAGACAGAGCCTTTTCAGTGTTCTGAGTTGAAATCTTTGCCACAAATGGAAAGGTTTTTAAGACCAAGACAGGCAAGTAGTAGCCCAAAGAGACACAATCAGGGCCTGGCTCCCTTCCACATTGCTCCTTTCTTTAATTTGTCTTGCCCTTCTGTCTCTCTTCTCCTCATGTCTCCCCTCTTTCTGTCCTAATGCATTTCTTTTATTTGTGACTTATTTTTTTTCTTTCTCCTTTTACATTTTGCCTCGAACAGGACATTTCTTGGCCAGTGTCTGATTCCAGTGGTTGCCTTCAGATCTGAGCAACTTTCAGAGTTTGTTCTAGGGAGGACTTGAACAGACCAACACAGGGAGGAGGAGAACAGATCAACCCTGGGGAGGAGAACAGACCAACCCTCCCCTATACCCTGGGGAGGACTACAGGGTATAGGTAGATGGGGAGAGGAGAGAGGGATGAGGTCATAAAATGTGAGGTGTGAAGGTGCCATGTGCACCCTGACCTTGAACCCCCCTGGGCTTCCTCCCATGGGAGAGGATTTGGATTTACTCAGATTGGAGGCTGGGATTGCTGACCCAACATTCCTCCCATTGCAGGCTGGGTGGTCATGAGGAAATACCTTAGAGTGCCCTTCCACCTTGCTGGCTGGCAGAGACATCCTTCTCCTATAGAGGCAAAATGTGACAGAGATTTGTTTTGCCACCTCTCTTGCAGCCAGGGCAGTAATCTTAGATAATGGGGTAGGGAGAAATGTTTCCTGAGGGTTTCTGGGAAGAAATTTTCTTCCCTTTGAAATGACAGATGCATGGAAGGAAAGACCTCCCTTCTTTGTTACTGAACTTGGTCATGCCTACATGTGGCATCTAGAATTGCTATAGAAACCTTGCTACCACCACCAGGGAATCATGGCTGAAGACTCCATGGGTTCTGGGTCCTTGAGACCACTGAGTTTCCCATACAAGTCTGGAGCATCTCATGTCACTGGCCTCATTGTTTCAGCCATTTTTAGTTGGAGTCTGCTTCTTGTGGCTGAAAGCATTTGATGACAATCAGCAAGCACAATCTCATGGTTGGCTTTATTTTGTGCTTTTAGTTCCTTTCTTTAATATATTCAATAGACAAAACATCCCTTATATTTGTCTTGTTTCTCCAATGCCCCTTATTATCCAAATGCTGAAAGTTCATTCCTTGCCTGTCTTTATAAACTTTACTAATAAAATACTTTATGAGCCCAAAGCTTGTGGCCATCATACCAGAATAAAAAATATCAGTTTCAACAATTTTGTTTTTGCTCTTCTAATGAATGCTAAATAATGTTGGTTTAAATAAGGCAGAGTGTCACTTCTGGTAGATCTGTCACATGTTGGTGATACAAGTGCAGAAGGGCTTTTCCTCTTGTTTTATTCCTTCATGTCTTCCTTCCAGAAACAAGGTCTGAAGGTTTCCCTATGTTTAACACATGGAGCCCTAGTGTTTAACTCCATGATGAAGACCCCCCCCAGATTTTTTTAAAAAAATATATTTTATTGACTTTTTACAGAGAGGAAGGGAGAGGGATAGAGAGTTTGAAACATTGATGAGAGAGAAACATTGATCAGCTGCCTCCTGCACACCTCCCACTGGGAATGTGCCCACAACCAAGGTACATGCCCTTGACCAGAATTGAACCTGGGACCCTTCAGTCCGCAGGCTGATGCTCTATCCACTGAGCCAAACCGGC
>NW_005357115.1:8253702-8271974 GCF_000412655.1 Myotis brandtii
GCACATCCCCAGTGGGAGGTGTGCAGGAGGCAGCTGATCGATGTTTCTCTCTCATCAATGTTTCTAACTCTCTATCCCTCTCCCTTCCTCTCTGTAAAAAAATCAATAAAATATATTTTAAAAAAAGATTAGAGGCAATAAGAACAAAAATGTGGCTCAGTTTGACCTTGTGGGGTTTCATATCATGCTTATAATTTCCTGAATGATCATGATCTTCCCTTTGTGACTGCTTGCCCTGTGGACTTCACTCTCCAGCATCACATGTGGAGAGGACAGCCTTATAAAGGCTGCTTAATCAATCCCCACAAGTATAAGCCAATTCCCTATAACATATACAGGGTGTCCCTAAATCATGTATATACACTTTAACAGCTCATAGCTCAATTTTGACGATGAAATGTATTTTAATAAACACTGCTTTTATAATTATTTAAAGTGCATATACATTTTTTTGGGACACCTTATATATACCTGTGCATGCATGACTGGTTCTGCTTCTTTAGTAGAACCATAATTGGTAGAATACAGAACCTAGTCCAGGAGTCAGAGAACTTGAAGGAGGATCCAGGGTAAGGTGGAGCAATTGCTGGACCAGCTGCTGCTGCATTGCAATGAGCTGAATCAGCAGATCAGCAATAAACTGTATGAATGACCAAATGGCTGCTTCATCCTTGTTGTTCTCCTGTTTTTCCAAGAATCCTCCCAGTGGCCCACCCTAGTAGAAAACATAAGGCAGGGAATTCTGGGAAATGTAGTTCAGCCTATCCAATTTGACACATTACAAAGCCATCATGTGAGTTCTCAATACATATTTGTTGAATGAATGAATGAATGAATGAATGAATATTTATTGTGTTGCTGCTTTTGGAAGTTTTCTGGTTGTCAGAACACCTAATCCTGGCTCTACCTCTTACAAGCCAAGCAATTTTGAACAAGTCACTTAATCCTTTGAGTCACTTAACCCCTTGATTTCCTCATCTGAAAAACTCCAAGAATAACCCATGTTCTGCCTATTTAATGGGACTTTTATAGGGATCAGTTGAGGTGGTCTGAACAAAAGCACTGTGAACATTACAAAGTGCAAAAGAAATGTGATTTTGCAGTATTGTGTTATTTTAATTATTAATGTTATTAATACTTCAGCTTCCTAATATATCATATGGAGTTAACAGTTCCCAACCAATTTACCTGTTAGGTAAGCAAGGAAAATAAAGTTAGATGAAGTATGTGAAAACACTCTGTCAGCTATTCCATGGCATAGTTTCCAGAGGCAAGACAATTATCATTCCACACTTGGTTATATTTATACATTGTTTTATTTCTGGGCTAAATGGCTTAGAGGGACAAGTGTGTAATTGGAGCCATTGGTTACCCTGGGAACTGTAGGGCAGTGGCCATTCCTTGGATGGGAGTTGTGGGCACTGGATGAGTTTTCTGTCCTATAAATCTGGGCTTGCATTTCATAGCAGCCGAACTTGCTCAGCAGAATGAAGAAATCCCTGCGGAAGTTCTTGGTGAAGATGGCATAGAGGAAAGGGTTTGCACAGGAGTTGATGGGGTAGAACAGGACCAGGAGGATCTTTGACTTGGACACGGTGATGAGGGGCACTTTGAGGGAGGCAGAGATGGCAAAGAAGGAGATGGGTGCCATGCAGAGGAAGTCTGTGAAGATGAGCACGGCCATGCGCTTGGCAATTTTGGTATCACTAGAGGAGGACATGATGTTAGGGTTCCTCACTGTGAAGTAGATGTGAATGTAGCAGCCACAGATCACCACAAAGGCCAGGACATTGAGCACAAGGAGGGACAGAACATACAGCTGTGACAAGGGGCTGTCAATATCCATGGGCAGGCAGATGCTCACCTTCATGTAGCTGCTAATGCCAAAGATGGGAAAGAGGGCGACTGCAAAAGCGAAGATCCAGCCTCCCAGCATGACACTGGCAGCATGGCGGAGCTGCACCCGACATTCCAGCTGCATGGCATGGGTGATGGTGTGCCATCTTTCCAGAGTGATGGCTATTAGCGTGTAGACTGAGAGCTCACTGGCAAAGACAGTGAAAAAACCGGCAGCGTCACAGCCTGCTCCAGTTTGCCAATCAATGGCATAGTTGTGGTACTGGCTTTTGGTGTGGATATCGACAGATGCTATGAGCAGCAGGTAGATTCCAATGCAGAGATCGGCAAAGGCCAGGTTGCACATTAGGAACCGGGGGACTGTGAGTTTGTATTGGCTGGTAATCAGAATCACCAGCACCACAATGTTCCCAGTGATGGCCAGGATGCTAATAAACCATATCAAGATTCTGAGAATATCATACCCCATGATATCTTCACATGGATTGAATGCATCTGGCTTAGGAGAGCAAGTCACGTCAACCACTTCACTGCATAAGCCATAGTCAAATTCACTGTACATCATGTCAAATCCTTTGGTGTAACTGGACTCATCGTCTTCTGCCAAAGAGATTCTCTGACCCCTAGCCTGAGTCATGTCATCAACTTCTTGCCTTAAAATAGATTTGTTGCAAATTGGATGACGCTCAGAACTAGAAAAATACACAAAGGAATAGAATCAACATCCTGGATCCAAAATGGCAGATATATCACTGTCTTTGCATAGAGTAGGGATGATGGGGTTTCTTTCTGAGATTTCCCCCCTTTCTACCAGTCTGTCTGCCCTTGAGGCTGAGATCAAGGGTTAATGCTGCTTACTGTAAATGAGCAGAACAACTCATGTATGTATTCCTAGAGTTAGATGGCCCACTGGGGAAACCATCTGGCCACAACCTGAATGTGGGGAGGAAGGCGCCTGGGACTAGCTAAGCCTTTGCTGTTAAGTGCAAATAATTTACAGATCTCATATCAACTCTACTTCTTCCCTCCCCCATCTCCATTCAGCTATCTTTTAATATGCACGAGTAGTGTCTATTCCCATTCCTGTACTCTGTACTTAGGTCGCTGGGAGATCTGGACAGTTTTCTGACTCAAATGAGAACATACTTGCTTCTTTTATCTACATAAATTGGAGGATCTGTCTGTGGTTAGTTCCCAGCCAGCCCCTGTCCCTGGCTCCTTGATACTTAGGGTATTGGGAGACCTGCTAATTTGCTTGAAATGTTACTGAGGCTCCTATTATTATCTCACTCTCCAGGGGCCACAGTAGGCTTCAGACATGCATTTGTCCACAGAGTAAACCTGGCTCTCTCATATTAAATTGTTCCCTAGTGAATGCGCCAAAGAGCAAATGCAGGTTGCAAGGGGCCCTGATTTATCCCAAGATTGTAAGTCATCTCCTGGGAGCTGGCTCTTCTTGGGCTCACTTTTCAGTCTCAGTTTTCCTTTTATACCCAAATGTACAAGAGGCCTTGTCAACAGAATAGGGGGACTTTCATAAGTGATGTGAATGACAGCCAGATCATAAATATTCTACCCAGACAGGTGAATGGCACAGGTAGACAGAGAGGGTAACAGTTCTGTTTTGAAGTGAAGGCTTCAAAGGAATGGGGATGTTTCACACTGGGTCTCTTTTACGATGGAACTGGGGGACTTTGAGTTTGTATTGGTTGGTAATCAGAATCACCAGCACTATGCTGTTCCCTAACTCCCTCCCTCCCAAAGGGACAAGCTCACAGCAATGTAAATGACTGCCTTTCTCTCAAACCTTAACATAGTTTCATGTGAGCGTGAAGCGAGTGTTAAAACTCTTCAAAGACCCTCATAAGAAGGAGAGAATGGCTGAGGGAGTGGAGGAAGTAGAAATACCATTTGACAGTCAAGGGTGAGTGCAGCCAAGTGTCCCAACCTGCAAAGACTGACTCCCCACTAATGTCTAGGAGCAGGGTTGTTAGGGAGAATCCTTTCCTCTCTTTTCTTCCTCTGAGAAGTGAGTTGGTTTGCCAGGAAATCATTTTCTCTTGGCCCAAAGCACTCTCTCTTTTTTGGTTGTTGTTAGAGACTGTGCCGTCTTTTGTTTTAGAGAGTAATAGGGCTTCTCACATCAGTCATGGATTGCACAAAGGGGGCTACACAGTTAACATACATGTAATTGAAAATGCACAGAAAATCTTTTGTTTTAGTCAGAGATCTTACAAGAAAGGTGATGCAAGCTCAGAGATAGGCATAGAGGGGACAAGAGAATACTCTGTGGTCTTTCAAACCCTGCCACAGCTGTCATTGGATCAGTGACAACACAATCTACGAACAGAGAGTAAGTAATCTGGTGCCTGCAGACTCTAATCTGTTCATTGGAACAAATCTGGTTTAACCATCTAGAGACAGCCTTCACTTCCCGGGGCTGATGTTGGATTCTGGGAAGATTCTTACTGTTGATACCACTACCAATACATTTTAAATATTGATGCTTTCATTTCCACAAATAGAGTGACCCAACAACATGAGTGCAGAAAAAGTAAGCAATGCATATCTCTGAGAAAAGAGTAAAAACAAAGATGGAAATGAGGGAAATAATATCTTGCCCCTGCAGTCCCTTTGCAAATTCTAAGAATCAGAGAGTTGGGAATTCAGTTTAGGGTCAGTTGAGAAAGTGGTACTCTCAGACCCTGATAAATCAATGAACAGATATTTGGGAAGTGCATGGTGGGGTGGCCCAGAGCCTGAGCTTTGGAGACACATAGACCAGAGGGTTTGGATCTGAGTTTGGTTGGTGCTGGTCAAGTTATTTACTGTCTCTGAGCCCCAGTTTCTGTCTCTGTTGGAAAGGAATAGAAATAGCACTGTTACCTTTGTAAGAATTAAATGAGATAGAGGTGCAAAGCATTACAGTGCCTGGCAGTGAGCCCTCAGCAAGTATCAGCAGTAAGAAGACAGATGATCGTGGCTACTATCATGTTGGGGTCTAGGCCCTATGTGGGCACTTAGAAGCATATGTCATTGTGCATCAGTTAAAAAGCTAGCTGTGAAGAAAAGGCCTAGATACGAGAGAAATTAAATAACAAAATAACAGTGCAAGCTAAGTATAACTATGACAAGGAACTAACTGGTTCAGTGACAGATGAGGGGTGTGGTTAACAAAGTCTTTCAGTGAGAGTCCAGGAGGGCCACTGACCAAGACCTCACAGTCATGAGGGCCTAATATTTACACTTTGGGCATTTCCAAATGAGGACTGGAAGAACAATTTCATCCTACAACTTTGAACTCGAATCTCATTACCAAACTACACCTAATATGGTATACAATGAAATGACACCGTTAAAAATATCCTGTGGTTATCTTCTGAATAGCATAACTACTTTGTTTTTGTGTGTGTAAATGTGTCAATTAAAGACTAAACACCCACAGCTATTTTCCTTTGTTTTGTCATTTTTTTTTTAAGAAGAGGCATGGGCCTCTCCTTTGCTGTACCCAATGGGCCCTGATGGCAAGTTACCATAGGGACCTAGAAAGGGTGAGAGCTGGGTGGTCTGGAGGGACCAGGGAAGGCTCCCAGTGATGGGACAGTGCAAGGCCGCCCTGGAGATTTCTGGTTGGGAGAGCCCCGAGGCTACATGTACACTATAGCAGGTGGCAAGACCAGAGGAGTAGGAGCAACACAATAGATAATATATATTCCTGTGGCATATTGGCACGGGGCCCAACAGCATACCATGTGCTATGCTTGCAGTGATCTTAATATCCTTTGAGATTTCTCCCGAGAGGCCTTCAGTTCCAGGATTTTGGCAGTGAATTGGTATATTTCTTGCCCTGGCTAGAACAACTCTTGTGTGGAATATAAAAGAGGCAAGCCTCCTGCCTCAGCCCAAGCCCTTAAGAATTTTAGTCATTTGGAAGAAATTCTTTGGCCCTTGAGCTAATTGGTGAGGAGTGTCCAGTACTGGATTGTTTCCCAGTGAATTTGCATGCAAATTCTGAAAAGGGATCCCTTTCCTGAAAATCTTTCAGATGGGTCTGAGGGTGAACCTCTATTTACTTCAAAACCACTTTAAGATGTTTTGTTTGTAGTTTTTATTTGTTTGTTTTGTTTTGTTTTGCTTTTGAGCAGGAGATATGTCTACATGAGCAGGTCAATGCACGTTAAAAGTTGCATAATAGAGGACACTGCATTAAACAGTGAAATAACAGCAACAGAAAGCTGTATCAGTGCTGGGCTACCATATAAGAGTGGTGACAAGGCATCACGTGATTGAGTGTAGTGCATGGTGTGGATTGTATCGGTTCAGGGGTGGGTGAGAGCCCAGAGAACTCCTGGTATCCCATAATTCTATCTCCAGTGGATTCTTTGAATGTCTGGAACATGTGCAAGCTCCACAATATTCCCTCTTCACTCTCTCCAGATCCTGGCAATGATTATTTCATTTTTTTGTGTGTGTCCAGTTATCTTCTGGGATATGGCTCTATTGGGATCACTTTCTTTAATCTGACCAACCTTGAAAGCCAAATGAACAGATGTCCCAAACTTGTTCTCCCTGTGAGATGCTAAAAGCCAAAGATGGATTAGAGAGGCTTAGCATGGCTGGGATGTGCCATGGATGTGTGTGCATCAGTCTCTGGTGTGGTCTTTATGCTTCTTCCCTCCAAAGTTGACTTTGGTGGTTCCTGGGACACTTATGGGGCAAAGAGTTGGGACTTGAAGGATAAGTCCATATTTAGAGGAAAAAGGGAAGAAATATTAATTTAGCATCAGCCATGCATTAGGCACTATACTTGGTGTTTTTCATGTTATCTCATTTAACATTTGGTAGGTAGTCTACCATGGGGGTAGCCTTCTTCCGTGAGCCCATTTTCAGAGAAACTAGAAACCCTCCACAATACCAAGGCTTTGATCTAGAATATGTCTAAGGGCTTTCATCAGGAAGATCTCGCTTCTAGTGGATTCTCTTAATGCCACAGGTACATAGAAGTTGTGGACCAACTTCTGCATTGGAGAACTCCCAAGCAAGGCTCAAGGGGTGGACAGGAGAAGACTCACATTTGCTGTCTCCAGTTTGCAAAGGCACAGCAGTGGCTGGGGTAGGTGAGGCTGGCCTCCGTGAGTGCAACAAGCTTTTCTAGACTGGGAAGCTTTTTTAAGTTGTAAGTCGACCTGGCCCGCAGCTTCTTAAGATTTTCTAAGCCATAGCTAGGCAGGGAATGGATCCTGGTTCTTGAAATATCTCTAAAAAGAGAAAAAGTAAACATAACCTGATTACCATGGGTCTAAAATTTTCTGCTCCATTAACAGGCAAAATAGCAGACACAGCAGTGATCCTCTTACATGGGTGAGGAGGGAGACTCCAATTCATCCAACATACCTCGGTCAGATCAATATTCTGTTAACAGGAATTTGGTTCAGTAGAAGCCTGGTTCAGTAGAAGCCCTGACCCTTGTGTTTGTGGTAGGAGGACTTAAGTAACAGGACACATTGAATTCTGAATATACTTTCATCCTGGCTGATCTGGGGCTTAAATGTAGCCCTCTCCCTTTCTACAGTCTATAGAATAGACCAACAAATTTGCATAGAAGTGAGGGATTCTGATAATCTCCTTCCCACTGTAAAACCAGCTTAAAAATAGTTCTGATAAGCTGGGGTGGAATCTATGGCCAAATATCAGAAAAGGGTGAGAAGAGAATACACTGTAAGGGGAAGAGGAGTCAGGTGGGTGGTAGAGACACCCTCAGCACAAAGTCAAAATGGCAATGACTTGCCTGCATATGTACCCTGCCCCTCTACCTTTCAGATTTGTGGCCTTGCTCAAATGTCACTTCTCCATGTTTCAATTTCCTCAGCTATAAAATAGGAATGATAATAATCATATCCACCTCAGAAGGTTGTTGTGAGAATTAAATGAGCTAAATAAAATACATGAAGAACTTCCTGGGCAAAAGACAGCACGTGGCTAGCAGCTATTATCCATAAATTAATCAATCTCTCTTTCTCTCTCACACATCACATGATCAGAGACAAAACAGCAAGATTTCTGAAACACAAAATTGTGAGCAAAGTGGAACGATTTAAGCTACTAAGTTTTAGGGTAGTTTTTATGCAGCAGTGGCAAACCAAAGCACACTCCCATTGAAGTCTCTGTGATTCCATCATCTCGATCACTTTTACCAGTTGTAGAAGTATTTTTCCTTGAAAGCCACGAGGAGCACAATAGCATTAGGTTTGTATGCTTTCTGCCTCTCTCACCACTTACTATCTTTTGCTTTATAAAGTAACTCTTTGTATTTGCATTTTATCTCTCCTAGAGGGCAGAGGGTTCCTTGCATTCCAAACAGTGCCTTTCACATTGCAAGCACCCAGGAAATGGTTGTTTTGTTTGAAGATAGGCTGGGGAGTAACACTGAAGGATTGGGGAAGGGAATAAATAGATCACCCCAGCCAACGGTGATGTCTTCTAACCTCTAGCAATTACTAAGAATCTTGTACCTTGTATTATCTCTTCTATGCTTTCATATTGTTTGACTTTTCATGTATATTTGTTTTGTCTCCTCGGCCAGACTTCAGATGCTCTAAGAGCAGGGATTATTAAGATATTTTTGTGTTCTACATCATATCTGGCACATGGCTGTGCTCATGAAATCTATTCAATAGATACTTGTCTGAGAGCAGAGATGCCTCAGCATCATAATAACAATGAGAGGCTGAAGCAAGTCTTACAGGGGAGCAATTTAAAAAAAAGAAATACGCAACATAGACTGAGAGAGGAAATCTGGATTTAAAGGGAGCTCAGCAAAAGGGTGTTTCTGCAGCAGGCAGCTGTTTGTGACTGACAGCATCAAAGACACCAGGAAAGGAGCAACCTTGCGCAAAGTTTACAAGGAGATAGAATAAATAGGATAATGTGTGGGGTGGGTTGACGTGAATGCAATCCAATGCCTTGGGATTTGATTGGGAACTATTAGGGAAGCTCTGGTGCCTTTCTGTCTGCTCAGTGTTCTGGAGTCAGCTGATTCCTCCTTTTCACAGCTGCAGAATCTGTGAGCTGCTGTCATTTGCACCAGGTAACTTTGTTGCCCTGAGACTAAGGCATCTTGTCAAAGTCCTGGCACCCAGATCTTCTCCTGGTTGATGTTGAAAGGAGGGAATGGTTGGTAGACACTTCGAGAGTTTGATAAAGCAAAAGACTTTAGTAAAAGTGGTTCCTGGGTGGTTGGGAAATAAAAGTGTTTGTAGATGTGTTTGCTTAAAGGTTACTGGATACTTGCTGAAGTTAGCAGACATGGAAACTTTCAAGACTTCTACATTTTGGACTGGCAGAGAAATATTTCTCTGGTTTCTCCATGGAGTAAGAAAAGTTCATAGAAATTTATGTCAGCAGTGATAAAGATAAGAGGATACTGTTCCGTGTGATTTGACACTTAGCAACAGATACTATTCACACACACACACACACACACAAATACAAACACAGGGGCACACAGACACACACAGTCCATTCCCTGGCTATGATTCTTCCATGTGGCCTGGAAATCTAATGTTAGGTTTTAATTCCTGTGTAAAAGCACTTTCCACTCTAAGGATGCAAATATCCCTGGGGGAGTAACAAAATAAGACATTATCAGTTATTCACATCTCATGGAAGTAGGTTGTTATGATTATAGGATAAGGTAGGCTTGTTGAGAGGCCCAGAGCACAAAGTGTGGCAGTGAGAGGTTTTCAGAAGGATTATTCTGGGCAACCAAGATTATTCTGGATGAAAGGGGGGAACCACAGGATGGGATTTGAACCTTGAAAGCCAGGTATCAGAGTTTAGAATTTATATAAGCAGAAGAATGGCTTATTGAAAGCTGTGTTTTTATAAGATTGATCTTGAGAACCTTGAGCCTGGCACATAGTAGGTGCTCATAAATACTTGTTAAATGAGTCAGAAGGAGAAAGGATTGAAGATAGGAAGGAGACGAAGGCTGATGCAGAAGTTTAGGCATAAGCTAAGAGCTCACCTTCCCACACACTGTCACTTCATCTGTTAAAAGTCACTGTATCACATGACAGAGATTTATTGGACACCTGTTATGTTACTATAACCTGTGACAATTTCTGCAGAGCTTATTGTTCTGGGCAGTGACATTTGTCCCTCTGCAGGATACTTCAGTGCAGGTACTATTTGTTTTTAAGTCCCTCTATCCCCTACACCTAACATAGTATCAGACACATAGTAGGTGCTCAATCAACATCTACTACATGTATAACCTGTAAGACCTAATATGCTCAATGAATAGTTGAGAATGTTTGCTTTATTGCTGACATTTATAGGGATGGTGGGCTGGGCAAGGGGACAGGGGTAGTCTTGGGCGGGCTGGTGTTTTTAATCCTCGTCTTCCTGGTTGGTTTAATGGCTGCAGTCATAAGATGCCATTCTGGTTAACATTTCAGCACATGCTATGTTCTGGCAGTGACTGGTTTTGAGAATTTAAATCCTGACATGGACCAATGGGAGTATTCATGGATGATGGCTGGCACTGAAGAGATTTAGTAATCCTAAACTGTTTCAACATTGTTAGGATTCTTGATTTTGAGATGTGAAGTGGAGAGGGAGACAGCAGTCAGTAATAAGACGCTGAGTCAGGAGAGGCAGGAGTTAAATTGTGCTCTGTGCCCCGTTTAATAAAGTGTGTTATAGCTAGCGCCACAAATTTGATTTGAACAATTTCTATTTTTCCCAGCAAAGATGTTATTATAGGTCAATCATTTCCATAAGTGCCAGCACATTTCTGGTGTGTACTACACTGACAGATGGTTAGAAGACCTCTCTTTCATGATCCCAGGCGGAATGAAAAGGCAATTTACTGTCTATAGGACTGTGGGTACACTGGTAATGGAAGAGAATCATTCTTATACAAATAACTCAGTGTTTGAATCTCAACTATCAAATGAATCTGAACTATAGCCAAATCAATTTGATAAACTATCAGAATATGATTGTACTGGCTCCAGCTTGCAAAGGCAATGCATTAAAATTTTCCCACAGGAAACTGTTTCCTAAAGAAACAGCAATTGCTTGATTGCTTAAGAAAACAAACTTGAGTGAGTTCAGAATATCAGGTGAAAACTCAGATGGCCACTGGCGTTCAAGGTCAAGACTCATGAGGAGGAAATCGGGATGCTAGGCTGCTCCTCTGAAACCCGATGCAGCTTGTCTGTGTGCCCCTGGCTTTCTCTGAATCTATTTCTCTTTGCAATGGAACATCTCGCCCTTGTACCCTCGGGTGTCCAGAGGCTCCCTGTTTTACACTCAACTAACATTTTTGCCTTCAGGAAAGGAGTTCTCATTGTTTGGGTGCCCTCCCCTGAACTCCCTTAGGATTCCTTGCACATGCCTGCTGTTGGGGAGGAAGATTCACACCGCTGGCTCATGGAAGAGAATGTATAGAAACAGGGCGAGGCTTCTCAAGCCCCAGCATTGGTGCGAAGGCAGTGATTCTGTGCTGTGAGGACCAGCAATGTCAGCTGGGAAGTTCTCAGAGCTGCAGTTTCTCAAACTGTCCTCCCTGCTAGTCCTGACTTGCTGAATCAAAAACTCTGGGTGTGGGGATCGGCTCTTGAGGCTTTCCCCAGCACGCCGGGTGAGTCTGATGCATGGTCAAATTTAGAACCACTGCTTGAGGGCAATTGTGCACCATCTCACTGCTGAGATGGCTCATAGCTTAGCTCTACTTTGGGAATTGCCCTTGTTTGACTTACCCAAGATTTGGCTCCTGCCCAGGGACAGCCTGCACCCAGTAACTGCTGATGAAGAGGACTGGCCCCTTGCCTTAATCCAGTACAACTTTGAAGGGCCATCTTAACTCCAGAGCTCCCCGTGGGATCAGCTGAGGCCTCTGTTGCAAATGCATTGCTGTCAACTTCCCTCTTCACCTGAGTTTTCTTCCATCAAGCACTTCCCAGTAAACCCCCTGCATGCAAATATCCATATCACAGTCTCATTGGCAGGGAGAGGAATCTGACCCAAGGCACAGTCCCAGCACTAGCCTGGGTGGCATCTCCTGTGGGCTGAACAGTCTGTGCACACTCCTTCTCCTACCCATCAACCCACAGCACCTGGAGTGGGCAGGTCTTCTGCACATACCTTACCAAGTAGCTCCTAGGCCAGGGTTTAGCTTGGGTTGGCACATCAGGTTGCACAAGTAGAAGATGGGAAAGGCCATAGTCCCAGGTCAGCAAGCAGAGAGGCTGGAAAGACATCTGTGGACTAACCTGAAAGCCCCAGAATGGGAGCCTTGATGTTAAGGTGATCAATCTTCTTCCCTCTAAAGGGAGGAGAAGGACACTAGCAATTACTATAGGATAGGCGGGGATCTTGGCCAGGATCTTGCATATATATGCTCATGCATTGAGATTGAAAGGTGGAGGAATGCAGTATCACTCTCTACCCTTTTAAGTCATGGCAAGTGCTCATAGTTCCTTTGGATTTTCTGTAAATTTCATTTACTTCTTTTTGGCCAGGTATGTTCCTATGGTAAAAGGGGTGAAAAATGGGCCTGTAACTTGAGGACCCTCCACAGCTGCCTGTGGTGGTGACATCCCTCTTCTTGCCAGCCATGTGGTCAGGCAGCGGGTGGGCTCCGACATGTTCTCCATCAGACCCTCTGAGGGCACACACTGCGCACACTGTGCCTCAGCCTGGGACCAGCTTGTACAGCCACAGGAGACAGTCTTCTGTGCTGTGTGTATGTTCTTGGGCTGGGAGCCTGGTATTTATAATTATTCTCTCCTCTGTTTTAGTTTGCAGCCAATGGCAGGGTCCTTACCTAATTAGACATATTTATGTACTTGAGGCAACATGAGATTGTGGGAATACATGGCACGTGAGGCAGAAGACCTAGTTTCTGGTCCAAGCCCTGTGGCTTACGGTGGCAGTGTGATCTCTAGCAGGTCACTTCCCAGGATAACGAGCTAGTTGGGGATTCTGTCCAACTTGAATGTTCTTGGTAGCAGTCAGTGGTGAAGGTGCTATGACTTAATAGTGTACCTGGTACAGGTGACATATGGAAACCTATCCTTCCTATCACAGGTATGTTCGGCCATAACAGAGGGAGGTACCTATTTAGGAACATTCAAGACCCTTAGGAATTTTAGCTTTGTGAATTGACAAACTGCTATTCTGGTGGTCAAAGACATCTAGAGCACTTTCTCGAAGTTTATTTATCTTCCGAGTACACTAAGAATAGGAAACATTAATTAAGCATTACAAGTTCTAAGTACTTTGTGTAATTGGGCCCATGGACTATGCCCGGCACTCTTTATTTGTTATGCTCTTTTCTATTTGGTGTTAATAGCATGCATCATGGCCTGATATATTGTTATATGCTTAGTTAGGGTCTGACTGGCCATTATGAGAATATAAGCTTTCTGTGAGGAGGAGCTTTCTTTTGTCTCCTGCACTATATATGGTGTATGGTGCAGGGCTGGTTCTTAACATCCACCTGTTCAACGAGTGAATATATAAATATACACATACACACATTTATGTATATATATATATATAATATTGTTAAGCCTCCAATAGTATTAGGAATTAGGTATTATATAGTTTTTGCCACTTCATTTTGGTGAGGAAATGACGGCTTGCTGAGGGGAAAGAACTGGCTTTAAACCCAGGTAGTCTGTCTGGCACCTCCCCTTTCATCATGCTCATACTTCTTCCTTTTCCTTATATTTCTTTGAACTTTTTTTCTTCAAAGAGGCAGAGTCTCATGTACTGGTTACAACACATCCTTTGCCATCAATATCAACCATTTTATGAATTTCTGCTTCACCCTATAGGGTCTAGTGTTATTTGTAAACCCACTAAGCCCAATAGGGAAAAGAACCTAGAAGATACATAAGTTCCAGCTAGAAGAAGAATATAAGCTTTTTGGTAAAAATGAAAGTGATGTTGATAGGTGATAGGTAGGAAACCACATATATTATATTATACTGACTGCTGAATAAGAGGTATACTGGTAGATGAGTGGCTCCCAGATGCTCACTGACCTTAGACCAGTGATGGTGAACCTATGACACGCGTGTCAGAGGTGACACGCGAACTCATTTTTTGGTTGATTTTTCTTTGTTAAATGGCATTTAAATATATAAAATAAATATAAAAAATATAAGTCTTTGTTTTACTATGATTGCAAATATCAAAAAATTTCTATATGTGACACGGCACCAGAGTTAAGTTAGGGTTTTTCAAAATGCTGACACCCCGAGCTCAAAAGGTTCACCATCACTGCCTTAGACAGCTATATAGGATCACCTAGAAAAACCTTTAGATTTATTCATGTGTTTATCTGTTTGTTTGTTTGTTTGTTTTGTTCATTATTTCTTCTTGCATCTGACTCCTTCCTTTTGGGTTCCTTCCTTCTTCCTATAGTAAATTCATCAGTAGGTGTAGTAGGTCTTGTTTAGAGCCCTGGAAAACACATTTTCTAAAAGCTCTTGCAGATTTTGGTCCTTGCAGCCATGAAGGCTGTGGGAGTCACAGAAGGAAGAATTAGCTGTTGGCTGAGGGAAGAGGTGGGAATTAGAATGACTCTGTGGAAGGCAGAGGCAGATGAGAAGAGAATAAGGGAAAGTCACTCCTGGAGGGAAAGAGGGAGATGTGGAAGCAACAATAGAGACAAAGGTGCTGATGCAGGACTATGAGGCACTGAATGAATCCCAGGAGATCTGGAATCGAGGTAGCGAGGATTCAAAAATGGATGTGTGTGTGTGTGTGTGTGTGTGTCTCACTGGGTGAGGAAAACTTCTGTGCATTGAGGGTAAGGAAGGAATGTGCACTCCCTTCCAGGGAAGAGGAATCTGGCAGAGTGGTTAGGAGTCTGTACTGAGTCAGACCAGTTTGGTGTTAAAGTCCGGCTCTAAAATTTTGTGACTGTGGATGAGTTAGTTAACCCCTCCAGGGAAGCCAGATTTTCCTTCTCCAAAATGAGACTAGAAGCTTCTACTGCAGAGGTTATTATAAGGATTAAATTAGAAAAGGCATCTTAAACTTTTAAAACACTGTCTAGGACTTGGTAAGTGCTCCTTACATGTTGTTATTTCACTGAAAGTTAGAATTTGGACCAGCCCTAAATTGTCCCTATATTTTGCAGATGACAGACCAAAATTGACCTGGATTTCCAGCCCTATCTTGAAGCTTTTATGAATTGGAGAAAGTTGACTTCTAACTTATTTTTACACGCTGATCTCTTGTGCATGGTAATGGGACAAGCTACTCACAGAATGACTGGTCCAGAGGCTCCCTGGAAAACATCATTAGGCAATTCTTCCAAATTATTGTTGTCACTTAGATTCCTAGGGATGGAGTGGAGGAAAGAAGAAGGGAAACACAAAGCCACATAAACATCACTGTTCTAAGAGCCATTTCCCTCTCAATGGCCTGGAAGAATAGTCAGGGCTACTTACAGCTCATCTAGTTGGGTTCCATTGAATGCACAGCTGTGGATTTCTTCAATCCCATTCTTACTCAGCCATCTGAAATAAAAGGCCCATTAAAAAACCAATAATGTCAGATGCAAACAATACAAGGTTTCATAATTGGAAGCACTGGGGCAAGGTCAGACAGTGCAGGTTAGTGACAGAAATACAATGCCACCCTAAGGCTTGGGGATGGGGTGGACGGGAGACTGATTTATCACCGCATAACCTTTTGAAATGTTTGACATTCGCATTGTGTGCATGTATTACCTATTCAGAGAAATAAGTGAAATTTGATTTTGAAAAGGCACACTTAGGCATAGCAGCCTGGATCCTGTAAGGTCTTGGCACACATCATTTGCGTGCAGAGATGATGCCATGGGGGAGCTGATGGAAATCCTCCTCCCGAAGGACAGAAATCAAACAACGATTGAACAACTGTTTATAAGACAGCGAACATTTTGTATCACCTTTCTCTAAGGCCTTAAGCCTCTTACCCATGCTCACCCACAGCAGCATGCCTGGCTGTCATCACAAAGTGATCTAATTAAGCTGTCACACAACCTGAACATCTCCTGTAACCCATAGGGACCTGGTTATTGGAGGTTTGTGGAGGTGGCTCTGGGTTAAGCCAGAAAGGAAGAGAAATCAATTACAGAGACTGTGGGTTGTGGTGAGGCGAGGTAGTGTGAGTGAGCATGGAGGAGGCTGGATGTGGAACAGGCATCCTGACTGTGCAAAGAAGGTCAGTGAGCAGGTTTCCCTGGACAGGGAGCCCAGGGACACCTTGGGCCATCAGCTCTGCATTGCGGTGTTCCTGGGTGGATCTGGAGACAAAACTGAAATCCAAGGGCGGGAGAGCTTAGCCCAAAGAGCCTCTGACCACCTGCTTTTGATGTGCTGCCAGGTTCTTTTCCCTGTGGGGCTTAGTGGGTTTACAAATAACACTGTTCTCAAGCTGGCCCAGAGAAGCTCCTGCATACTCGGGACGCTAGCTTCTAGACTGCAGTGGATCGCTAGAAGGCACCGAAAATCACAGGAGAACAACTATGATCTTTTTCTTCCTCCGGGAAGCTAGTTTAGCTGAAAAATCCAGACCTGAGCAAGAGGAATCTTTTACAACGTTAACATTCAATTGGTGGCTTCTGATGGTTTAGGAGTAGCAATGCACCTCCCCCCATATCCTGCCAGCCCATCCCCTACTCAGGAGAAGGCCTGGCCCAGGCACATCCAGCCTCCTGACTTCTTTGTCAGCCTCTCTCAGGGAGTGAGAGTTGCTGGAGAAGCTGCCCCTACCTGTGGGATCCCTAGGGGTTTTTTGGATCAAACACAGGAGTCAGCAAACTTTTTATGTCAAGGGCCAGTTAGTAAACTTTAGGTTTTGTGGGCCAAGAGGCAAAATGGGGATTACTACATAGATACATTATAATATTCACTTATAAAATAATTTCCACAAAATTTTTGACCAAATTTAAAATATAATAGTAATAATTGAGTACATTTTTTTGGGGGGTGATATAGGTTTACTATTAAAAATAGTAATTGTTTCTTTCCATGGGGATAGCATTTGGCTTAATGTAGGTTAGATGTAATTGCTTCTATCATCAAGATGTTCACTTGTAGAAACCAGCCTTAGCTCATGGGCCATGGTTGGCTGACCTTTAATCTAACACAGGGCTGTGTAAATCCAAATGGGCTCCATCTGTTTTTCTGTAGAATAGATATTATTTTCTGAACACATATGTCCTACAAATGGATGTCACTATGAATAAATAATACACAGACAAATTTAAAAGAATGATTATATTCAAAGTAGCCCTTTTGTCTTTATGTATTATCTCAATCAACAGATACCATTATATGGGGTGGTGATGGTGGTGGTGTTATTTTTTATTTCAACAGTGAATCATCATACAAAAAAAACAAACTGTGTCCAGCACTCCTACCCTGGGATTTATTAACTACATTCTTAGTCTCTTAAGAGAAGTATTGCTGGTTTTAAAATAAGATGATGATGATGATGATAGCAACGATGATGACAGCAATGATGACAACCTGGACAGAGCATCAACTAAAGACTAACCAAATCATGGTGTCCCTAGAGTGTTCACTCAGTAGAGGGTTAGGAGGCTCCAGAAACAAAGTCTGTCTTCAGCCTACAGAGTCAAGGTGCTGGCCCACGGAACTTCATTGAGAGGCAAGCAGGTGAGATGGAAGCCAATGAGGAAGGAAGGAAATTCACCTGGAGTGAGCCTGTCCTGTGGTCAGGGTGTGCTGGGAACTGGCATGCATGTAACCTTATTTTATTTTTTTTCTGAATTATGCCAGTCTGCTGATTGGCCATAACTAGGTACTTTCTCCATTCAGACCCTCAGGTTGTAGGAGCAGATGGTGGTGGGGAAGGACTCAGAGGCCTCCACATGGTAGGCTTTTACTGCTATTTCCCCCAAGGCACTAGTCAACTGACAATAGTTCATTATTGGATATATATTTATAAGTGTATATATATCTCTATATATCTATATATATCAGTATATATATCTATACCTATAATAATCTACACTAATAAGAGAGAAACATGGTAATTAGCGTACGACCGCTACCCTTCCCATTGGCTAATCAGCATATCCTTATGCAAATTAACTGTCAGCCAAGATGGCGGCCGGCAGCCATGCACTGAAGCGAACAGGGAGGCTTGCTTGCTCCAGTGACGGCTGACTCGAACGTTCCCCGCCTGAGTTGCCGGCCTCTCAGCTGCAACTCTAAGCAACTATGTTGCAAATATAGAAGCTAAACAAAACCCCAGTAACCGGCTTTCAGTCAAACGGGCTTCAGCCAGCCGGACCGCAACATTGTATCAAATACAGAAGGTAAAGGCCAGAAACCTGCTTTCAGCAGCAAGGCCTCAGAGCTAAAGCTGGCCCAGAA
>NW_005357115.1:8272847-8298665 GCF_000412655.1 Myotis brandtii
CCCCAACCCCCTGATCGGCCCTGCTCTGTGTGTGACAGGGGGTGGCGCCGCAACCTCCCCATCGACCCTGCCTTGAGTGTGACAGGGGGCGGTGCCCCAATCCCCCAATCGGCCCTACCCTGAGCGTGACTGAGGGTGGCATCGCAACCTCCCGATCCGCCCTGCTCTGTGCAGGACGGGGCGGCGCCCCAACTCCCAATCGGCCCTGCTCTGAGCCTGACCAGGGGTTGCACCTAGGGATTGGGTGTGCCCTCTGCCACCCGGGAGCAGGCCTAAGCCAGCAGGTCATTATCTCCCGAGGGGTCCCAGACTGTGAGAGGGCACAGGACGGGCTGAGGGACCCCCCTCCCCCCCGAATGCACAAATTTTTGTGCACCGGGCCTCTAGTAAAAGCATAATATGCTAATTAGACTGGACAGCTGAATGACCTTCCGGATATCATTCCGGACATCCTTCCAGATGAAGCTGCAGTGGTGGGGGCCGAGGCAGAGGCAGTTAGGGGTGATCAGGCAGGCAGGTGAGCGGTTAGAATCCAGCGGTCCTAGATTGTGAGAGGGTGCAAGCCAGACTGAGGGACCCCCCACCCCCATGCATGAATTTCATGCACCGGGCCTCTAGTCTATATCTCTATCTCTATCTCTATCTCTATCTCTATCTCATTATATCTATATCTATATCTATATCTATCTATATCTCTGAATAGGGCCTCAGGATTTTGAAAAATGCCAATGCACTGAGAACTTTTTCACTCATCAGTGCCATTTGTCATGCATTTTTTTCCTGCGTGTACTTGGATGTCCCTGGTGGGAGGAAGTGCTCCTGTGTCCAGTCATGGCACCCAAACTAAGAACAAGTGGCATCTTAAGCTGTGTTGAGTATGGATCTTCTGATTCTATTATTTGTGGACTAAGAACCATCTGAAGTAAGAAAAATGGATTTTGTTCTCACAAATGTGACTTTATCCTTAGAGACATATCTGATAAGTTATAATTCTTTGGAAAGGAAAGTATGTTCTGAATTCTGAGGAACCACAGTGCCCATGAATAGGAGTTGGGAAAGAACAGTTACATTATGCACATTTCTTTTGTAGGTTTGGGTTTGCAAGGATCCTTCATAAATTCTTATTCCCTCAGGTTCTTTGCCTCCACTTGGGGAGAGGTAAAGCTAAAAGGGCTAGGATACTTTGCCTTCTGTCTTAGGTTCTGGACAAAAAAGATATATGTTAATGTGCAAAACTGTGAGAATGACAGCCCACTCCTGCTTAATTATATCTTTTCTAGAAAGATATTCTATTGATAAATTTGCCATATTATAATATTAACTAATTTTGAATTACTGAGTTTAAAAATAATACATATGCTTAGAGCAAGATTTAAAGAAATGCCAACATACAGGTACAACTGGTTACATTGGTCACTAATCTTCTCCCTCTGTACTGTGGCCCAGGAATCCTTTTTCTGTTGTGTTTGTGTTACACGCAATGGGCAGGTACTCATTAGTTTCCAAAAGCTCCTTTTACCTTTTTCTTTTTTAAAAAAAATATATTTTATTGATTTTTTACAGAGAGGAAGGAAGAGGGATAGAGAGTCAGAAACATCGATGAGAGAGAAACATCGATCAGCCGCCTCCTGCACACTCCCCACTGGGGATGTGCCCGCAACCAAGGTACACGCCCTTGACCGGAATCAAACCCGGGACCCCTGAGTCCGCAGGCCGACGCTCCATCCACTGAGCCAAACCGTCAGGGCTACCTTTTTCTTTTTTAACCTCCATGGTCTTGATGATTCTGCTTCCTCTGCTTACCCTTTGCTCTGCCTAACCCCACTCATCTTTTAAAGCCCAACTGGACACAACCTCCTTTCTCAACCTTCTTTTCCTCATTTTAACTTTTCCTTCAACCTTCACATCACAGGCCAATCAGAATAAAATTTCCTTCTTTATTCTTAGAATAGTTGCTTTTACTTTGCATGTCTTTTATTCTGTTTGTATTTTAGTTAATTTTTTTTGCTTTCCCATTCTCTCATACTTGCCACACCTTCATCAACTCATTCCAACACACACACACACACACACACACACACACACACACAAATTCCAATTACCAAGAACATATTAAGTGAAAGGATTAAGTATTATTCATCTATAATTTTTATTCTAATACTGTGCACTCTGAATATATGCCTTTGATTTTATTATTTTCCTTCTCACATCCAATTCCTCTGCTAGTCTCTTTCAAACCTTTTCCTTTTTTCTCTAATTAACTTATATCAAATACTGTGCTTAGCTTTATTCTTAAGTATGTGCTTATCTCTACTATTTCTCCCTCTCCCTCTCCCTCTCCCTCTCCCTCTCCCTCTTAACCCTCACCCTCACCCTCACCTCCCCCTCTCCCTCCCCCTCCCCCTCTCCCTCTCTCTCCCCCCTCCCTCCCCAGCTGGTCATATTATTGTTTTGGAAAGGATGAAAATTCTTTCCAGACTGAAACTTACCTTTTGTACACATTGGCATATTAAAAACATACGTATATATTTTTAAAATAATACAACAATGTGTGGAATAGAAAGATAAAATGCTTTCCTTACAGATGTAATTGCAGTTACTGGTTCCCTAAAAGTCATCTGTTCATCTGATTTCCAAGGATCTCACAAACACTTGGGGAGCCCCTAGCACCCTATTTCTTGGCCGTCTGGGGAAGTGGCTACACTGCCACTCAGGCTCCTGGCACAGAATATTAGAAGGTAGTTCACTAATGACACAAAGTGCATTAAGAACTTTCCCAGAAGTCAGAGGGAATAACTCAAGCTCATTAAAAAAACGTGATTGTTCCAAGAAAATGAGAAGTCATCTTATGCTCAGCGTGGGGCTGAACGGAGCTGCTTCGCATAGTTCTCAGGGAAGATTCGTATCTTCCTGGATTCAGCCTCCTTCCTGTCTTTTTCTTTCGGCAACAAAAGCCTTGCCAGGCAATAACTAGCTTTATTGATGCGTGAGCTATTCTGTCCTTCGGAACAGATGTTGCATCACAGGAGACCATCATTCAAAGAGCAATTTTAAATACTTGAATCACACCACAGCTTCATACATTATTAACACGATTCCATGTTGTGATTCTGAAATGCAAAGATGGGCCATGAGAGAAAAACACAGAACCAGGGAGAAATTTAAATGGTGAGATGCCATAGTTACCCAGACGAAAAAGGAGTATCCTGTTATGAGAGAGATGATTAAATGAAAAACCAAACGGTCTTCCACTGGATTTTGTTTTTCTCTACTTACAGAATTAGATTTTCAAAACTCAGTCCCATGAAAGAATTTCTTCCCACTGTGTGGATGTGTATATTGTCTTGAACATCTCTAGAAGAAAGTGCAGATGGATTAGATGTTTAGTTAGCTCCACTCATGTGACCTTTCGACTTTTAGTTACTTGGCATAACGTAGTCTTTAGCTGAGGTAATGTTTCAATCATTATATCTGAACAATGATGAGTTCAAAGTTTGGGAAATAAATGACATCTAAGTTATCTTTAGTATATTAGTTATTAACAATGGAATTATATACATGTAAGACGTTCTCTTTGAAAGTTTTCTCAGCTAATTTCACTGTGTTAAGGTCCTAACATTTATTTTTCTTGTCTCCACAGCTGGTGTCTGCTCAAATATGACAAAACACCTAAGCTGACCTTTCAGCTCCATCCCAAACTCCTCCATTCACCTTAGTTGGGCCTTCATCTTCCTCCCACCTCCATCCCCTTCTTATGCCAGTTTCCTGTCTTCTGTTCTCCTGGGGTCACAGGAAAATGTTATTGGTTTTTCTCTCCTGAACAAAAGGCTGGAGAAAGTCTCATTTTCCTGTCCTCCCTGTGGGGTCTGATCTAACATATAAACGTAGAAGTAGTAAATTGCTCAGAATAATGGGAGAAATTTTGGGAGATTCTCTATCTTTCTTTGTCCCTCCCGATCTCCATTTCCCCTCCTTTCTCCTTAGCTGCTTATGTTCTCACCGCCCCCCCCCCATTTCCATTTCCTTCTGGGTCTGTTCAGATTCTTACAACTTCACATTAGACATTGCCTTTCTCCTCCTTTTTCAAAATCAGGTGCCTTGAGAAAAGGCAAATATATTATGTCACTAATATAGTTTGAATTTGTTTGTCAGGTGGTTTCTTTAATCCTGGAGCAGCATGGGCATTCTGGGGGGAAGAAGAGAGGATGGTGGAAGACAGGGACGTTTCAGGGGAAACCATATACCAGGCACTAAATAGCGAAGGTAGGAGAGACTGCTTGGTTTGCTATAAGCCGGCTCTGTTGACACCTGTCTTATTGAGGAGCCTGCTGACTTCCTCCAGACTGAGATTAGAGGCCTTTAGGTAAAACCAAGGCCACTCGCTGTTTGCCTTCCTATCTCTGCTCAGCCAAAACAACATATTTGGAAGATGCAGAATAAACAATGCGTATTACAGGCCCAGAGGCTGATGGGCAAGACAGCTCCCAAGTAAAGTGTTGGTAACCGCTCAAGGAGAAACTTACAGTAGAACCTTTTGGAGAGATTGAATCTTGTGAACAGTTGGAAAGTGCTTAATACCCGTGTTGGATATTAACCTAGAGAGAGAGAGAGAGAAAATGAGAATGAGGTAAAATAAAACTGGCTATTTTAACAATTGCTAAAGTATAAGCTTTTTATGTTTAAAATATTAATTTTGAACTATTAGAAAAATGTACCAGAAAATCCCATAATAGATATAAATCATGCTTACATTTTCTATTTTAAGGTTTTAACTAAGGCCTAGTGAGCTATTGAATCCTTAGAGAAGAGAAACGTGCACCTCAGACACCCAGGGGCTAGTATGCTACAATGCAGACTTTTTTTTTTTTAAGATTAAGAAGTCAGTATGATCCAAAAGATTAACCAAAGAACTTATATGCATATATGCATAACCAATGGGCACAGACAATAGTATGGTGAAGGCCCGGGGTGGGGGGCAAGTATGGGCCACAAGGAGTCAATGAGGAAAAAGGGGACATCTGTAGTACTTTCAACAATAATGATTAAAACCAAACCAAAGCGTGCGATTTTCAACTAGATAACAAAATTTTCCCAAATCATTTTTTTGTTTCTAATCTCCTCACATTCTTTGGAGAACTGTCTCTTCTCCATTTCAAATTATTCGGTTGAGATTAGAGCATGAGTTCCATGCCTCTCCACAGCAGAGTATGCATGTAACTGTCTCCTGGGAAAGGGTTGGAGTCTGGTTAGAGTCGAGTCCATTGAGAGACAGTCCGTGAATTTCTACAGCTGAAATTGCAGAGCTAGTATATATTTGATAATATGAGTTCAGAGAGTTTGATTTGGGGGGAATGAAACCGGGAGGGAGGAAAGATAAGTAATACCAGGATAAGGTATTGAATTGGCCACCACAATTGGTGACTGGTACTTAATGCCAAGGACTTGATTTAGAAGTTTTCAAAAAGGATCTCAGAACTGTTGCTCTGAATAAGGGACAAGGGAAAGCATTTATCTATAGACTACTATTTCCTGTTGGTCCAATGTGTCCTGATGGTCTGAACTCTGCTTCTGCCTCACACACTGAGAGTGCCCAGTGAGTTCCTACTGGGTATCTTAGAGTGGTATGAAAGAGTGGTAATCCCCAGGATAGAGTGGTATACAAGGCCAGCCTGGGTGCTGTTCAGTTTGTACCTGCATTGAGCTGGTTGACATTTGGGTGAAGCTGGGTGACACAGCAGTGGTGAAGAAGGTTTTCAAGTGGCATCTGAGAGTTGTCTGACACTGTTCCTCAGCGTTTCCCTCACTCTTGTGAGTTACTCAGAATCCTTCCCATACCTCCCCGCTCCCATTTACCTTTCCTGTGTGTGGCTTCCTAAGCCAGAGTTGGTCATGATTCCTTCAGTCTAAAGAACCTTCACTGGTGCTCTCATCATTGTGAAGGATTGTGTTTTGGGGGGGCTTATGGTTTTAGAGTAGTGTTTGGTGTCTTGTTCTCTGTATTTAAAGAGTCAGGGAATTCTTTCTATGGGCTCCCTGTAATGGTTCTCAAATCTTTTGGTCCCTCTTCATTCCCAATTATCTATATAGAACCCATCTTGGTCAATTCTTCTTTTGATTATGTACTTCAGCAACCCTTGAGATGGTCTTCCAATGCTTTTTATTTGGGGGAAGGGATTGTTAACATGCTATACCTAGCACCTGCGAATTTATTTCTGTTCCTGAAATTTTGCCTTTTCTAAAATGTCATATCAGTACAATTATATATTGTGAAATTTTTGAATCTGGCTTCTTTCACATAGTATAACGCACTTGAGATTCTTCCATGTCGTGGTGTGTTCATTGCATTTTATTGTTGAGTAGTAGTCCATTGCATTGATATACCATAGTTTATCCATTCACCTTCATCATGAAGGGCACATAGGTTGTTTCTACTTTTTGTGGTCATATAAAAAAAGCTTTTTAAAACATTTTTGTACTGTGGGAGGAGGGAAGGGAGGGAAGGAAAACATTTTTATTGCGTAAATAACTGAGTGGGATTTCTGGCTAGTATGGTAAGTGAATGCTTAACTTTGTTAGAAACTGCCAAACTGATCTCCAAAGTGGCTGTACCATTTTGCTTTCCCACCAGCAATGTATAAGAGTTCTAGTTGTTCTATATCCTTTGGTTATTTTAAAAAATATATTCTTTGAATATAAAAGTAATATCTATTTATTGTGAGACTTATGGAAAAATTTGGGAACATCTTCAGAAGAAAGTAAAAATCATCTCTAGTTTCACTACTGAGAGATAACTTCTGTTAACCTTCGGAGTTTGATGTGTCATCCAGAACAATTAGCTTTCATGGTTGCTTTCTATAACCTCTGCGATTCTACTCATTCCCAACAGAAACATTGCCATAACTAAATACCTACTAGCTTGGCACAGTCCTACTCCACATTTGTTATTTAATCATAGCAGCCTTTTATTTTTAGATCTCTTCTCATGTGTCTATGCAACATTCCCTTAATGAAACATCAAAACAAGGATCACATTTAATATTTTCTGACAATCTATTAAATCTGTGTGTAGATTTGGAATGCATTATGTGTTCATAAAATATTGAGTTAATTGGTTGATGTTTCAAAGATGTTTCTTGCTTTTTTTCACCAAGAATGTATCAAAATCCTAGTTAACATACTTGTCAGGTATCACTGCTACTGGAGTAATTAATCTTAAACAGAGGCAGGGAGGTTTGGAGGCCAGGGATCAGGAGAACCAACATGCCAACTCTGGCCTAAACTGGACACAAGCCATTTCATATCTCTGGACTGGAAAGGTTGTGGACTGACTGAGTAATATCAAGTTAGACACCTCTGTGCCCTGTTTTACATCCTGCCTGGTTTCCTGCCTCCTGTCTCACACTTTCATAACTGGGCCCATTTAACTCAAACTTGGCTCAGTCTCCATGGAAACCAGACTCCTCCTTTCATAACTGGGCCCATTTAACTCATACTCAGCTCAAACTTGGCTCAGTCTCCATGGAAACCAGACTCCTTAGCAATCAAGGGGAATTTAATGAGCCCAAGGGCAGGATTTTAAAGAGTTCATCCCTATTAGCCTGGCTGCATATTCTGTTTTGACCTAATATTCTGGTTTAACAATTGGGCCCTGGTCCTATTCTCAAGGCAAGTAGCAGAGCCTCAAAGCTAGCAGTTCTGGTGCTAGAGGATGGGTTCAAGTCCTGGCTATACCACTTTTTAAGATGTATGGCCTTAAGGGGATACCTGAAGCTTTTAGCTCCTTCACCTTGTATCCAGGGAAATGATAAATTTACCCTACAGGAGAACTTAGCACCACATCCAAGGTCATGATCCAGCCTTATATTCCATTTGCCATAACTGAGACCCATCTGATATCCGTTTTCCCCTAGGAGCATGACCTTGCTTTTCCTTAGTTCTTCTGGGTACTGCAATGCTGTTTCTAGATCTGGTTCTTCATTGTCTCCGTGGGCCTTCCATGATGCCTGAGTGGTCTGGCTTGTTATCTGCTGCCTGATGCTTCTTGCGTCTTTTTGGAACCACTGGAAGCCACAGCTAAGTCTCCCAGATTCTTCCTTCCTCTTTTCTCTAACTTATTCCTCTTCCTTCTGTTACACCTGCCTGGATCCACCTTTTTCTGTCTGATTCTGTTTAGTCTCTGGGTCCTGATCATATCATCACCTAGAGGTTTGTTGGCCATCTCAAGGGCAATTACTACAAAGACTTGACAAAATTGAAAGTGATTTATACATTTTTAAAACAAACATACAAGTGATACAAATTTATTGACTTTTTCTGTGATGAAAAATGGTTGTCCAATAGTGTTAAAAGACAGATATTTTCAATTAGACATATTTTATTTGTATCTTTAAGTGAGAGGTGATGTATCAATGAGGAGGAATAAAACAGCATTTGAAAGAAATCTGTGGCATAGAAAGCATTTTTAAAAATGCATGAAAATGGTTAATTTATTGCTGAAAATAATGCATGTCATCATTTATGAACACTTTTGCATATTTTTAAAAACAAGGAAATACAACTTTGTAACCTATTTAAGTTTTTATTAGGTTTTGCCTACTTTCATGAGAATTATAAAAGTGTACATTTTATGGATTGTTGGTAAGAACATCTGATTGACATTAGGAAAGAAAATATACTGGCTAACTTTCATAAAAATATTTGCATAAAAGTTTAGGAGTTGAACACTAAGCATGAGTCAAGGATGCAGCTATAGGCTTGCATTCCATTGTATCTACTTATTTCAGTGAAGTTTTGTTCTCAGCTTTGACAGCCATTGAAATCTAGTATTGATATGACCTGTGAATTGCTTTTCTCAGTGTTAAACAAAGGATCCTATATAATAAAATCCTAATATGCTAAGTGTCAGGTCGTCCAGTTGTCCATTCAACCAATCAAAGCATAATATGCTAATGATATGCTAAAGCCGCTCAACTGCTCGCTATGACATGTACTGACCACCAGGGGGCAGATGCTCCAACTGTTAGGTTAGCTTGCTGCTGGGGTCTGGCCAATCGGGACTGAGCGAGATGGGCCGGACATGCCCTGGAGCTTTCCCGCATCCCTCCCAAGTCCTGATTGGGCACCAGTGGGGTCCCTTGACCTGGCCTGCCCCCTCTTGCAATTTGAGCTGAGGTGGGCCCCCCCCCCCCCCGCCAAGTGCAAATTTCGTGCACTGGGCCTCTAGTTAAAAATTAATGAGGCACATCCTATGACATTGATTTCTTTAAAGTCTTGTTATTATAACAAATATAGTGAAAGTAAAATAGGCTTTTTGTGCCATATAAAATGGCATATGAGGCAAGATGTAAATGTAAAAGCATATTATTTAATTCATTTTTATTTATACTTTAAATATTATTTTTGTGTATATTTTGTAATGCACACATTTATACTGCAATTGCATGTGCATCTGCTTATAAATAAATACAATTATTTTGGGACAAGTTTTCTTTCTTTTTTTTTTTTTTTGGCTGATGGGGTAAGGAATCAAGACTATATTGTCCAATGCATAGGATGTTTTGCTTGGGAAGATAAGCCTGAGATTCTGAAGGGCTGCCAGGAGGAAATGGTAATAGATTTGTGCTGCGATGCTCTGGAAAGTAGGATTAATAATAATAATGGCCAACATTTATTGAACACTTCCTCTGCACCAGGCACCGCGCCACGCACTTAACATTGATTATTTTATTTATTCCTCTCCTTTACCTTAGGAGACAGGTATCATTACCATCCTCATATCAGAGTGGAGGGGGCCCAGCTGAGTGAGCTCAGGTATTTTTGGATGGCCCCCTTTAGATTACAGCCTGGAGCGGTAAGAGGCTCTGAAAAACTTCTCTGTAGTTGTACAGAACACATTAGTCACAGGATGAGATCCCTACTCCTAGCCCAACCATTAACCTCTACACATACCATTTCCAGGTAAAAAGAAACCATGTTCTTTAATGGCCAACCAAATCAAAAGGAAACGAAACTGAAGATGAACCTTTGATAAAAGGTGTGTTGTTTTTTTTTAAATATATTTTATTGATTTTTTACAGAGAGGAAGGGAGAGGGATAGAGAGTTAGAAACATCAAAGAGAGAGAAACATCGATCAGCTGCCTCCTGCACACCTCCCACTGGGGATGTGCCCGCAACCAAGGTACATGCCCTTGACCGGAATCAAACCTGGGACCCTTCAGTCCACAGGCCTACGCTCTATCCACTGAGCCAAACCGGTTAGGGCAAAGGTGTGTTTTTTAATGTACAAAAAGAAGTTTGTGTTGGGCTATTTTTCAGCTCTCACTATTGGTTATTTGTTCTTTCAGCTTGGAGCATGCTACCGGATCCCTTTGGGGCTAGGGCGATCTCAGTGTATCAGGATGTCAAAGTCCGAGTTTTCCTTGACACACCAAACTATGAGAGGTGCTACATTCCAGGTTTCTGGCATCCAGTTGCACAGTTTTTAACCGCTCATTCCTATTGGACATGAAAACAGTATAGAGACCTTGTGAGAAGGGTTTCTGGAGACAACTGTGAATTTGCCCTTCCCGCCATGGGGAAAGGTGGGAGCTGCTTCACTTGGGTTGAGAGAAGGACTTTAAGAAGACCAGGTGGCAAGGTGCATGGCTGTCCCCTCCTGTTTGGGGGGGCCCAGTGACCAGTATCTGACTTGGGCCCAAGCAAGAGGCTGGCTAAAGTGGCAATAGCTTAGCCGGGATCGGCAAACCGAGGCTCGAGAGCCACATGCGGCTCTTTGGCCCCTTGAGTGTGGCTCTTCCACAAAATACCACGTGCGGGCATGCACATATAGTGCAATTGAAACTTCGTGGCCCATGCACAGAAGTAGGTATTTTGTGGAAGAGCCACACTCAAGGGGCCAAAGAGCCGCATGTGGCTCATGAGCCATGGTTTGCCGAGCCGCAGTTTGCCGACCACTGGAGTGGACTGCTATTTAGAAAGTAACTGGAGTCCTAGGACCTAGTCACAGTTCTGACCCAGCCTCTAACAAGAAAAGACTGGAAAATAACCTTGCTTCATATTTGTGTAGCATATATGACCCACAGAGTTATTTTAGAGTACCTCATCTGACTTCACAGTGATTTTCTAAGATGAGCAGAATTATGATTTGCACCTTATAGAGAAGGGAGGCAATGCTCACAGAGAGTAAATGAATCGCCCAAATGTCTAGACTTGAACAAGAAAGAATAACAGTTAATGCTTACCAGTGCCCTTACTTCCATATTAGGCACCATTGTAAATGTCTTTCCTACAATAAAGTCATTTAATTTTGCCCACAACTCATGAGGCAGGTATTATTAGCTCCATTTTGTATATGAGGAAACTGAGGCTTAGAGAGTTTCAGTTAACTTGTCTCTTAGAAGGTGGAAGAAGAAAATCTAGGCATTCTGGTTCCCATGCCTCTTGCTGATTTCTTTCCATTATACCACATTGGCCAACAAGGACTTTCAAAACCTAAAGATCTCTCCAGGTTAGACCTATGCTAACAGAGCGTTGCCAAGTGCTACTCTTTTGAGACCTTCCTGGATGCTGATGTAAGAATAACTTTAATCAAACTATTAATTCGTGGTAAGCAGTTACTTTTAAATTACATAGGGGAGTTGCAGAAGAGTTAATATTTTAAACAGTTTGCACACCCTTCCCCAAACTCATTTCTAACATTAATTATTTAGAAAGCTACTTCTTAGGTATATTTCAATTTAGCCTGTGTAGGTGCTCACAGGTCCTAAATGGCAAACGTGAATGAAGTGTCAACATTGTGCTCAGAACACTAGGTCCACTTGCATAGGTGTCATTCACACCCTACTCCTCTCCAGGTATGTGGTGCTGAGAGCAGGACATACTGGGTGGGCGTCAGACATTCCTGCCTTCAGTTCTCGGTTCTATCAAATACATAATCTCTGAGTTTCAAAAAAATCCTTATTTGTGAATCAGGGAAAATACAGGCCTCACTGTTTTGGACGACTGGAAGATGAGATGAATTGTGTGAATGAGATACCTAGTGTAGGGTCTGCCATTTAGTAAGTAGATGCTCAACAAGTACCATTTTCCCTGCTCTCCTGCCCCAAGATCATTTCTTACGTCCATTCTGTGAGTTTGGGCAATTCGGTCATCTCCAAACCTCAAGTTTCCCATCTGTAAAATGGAGCCATCCATAAATATCTCACAGGGCTTTTAAAAGTCTACATAGGTTGATACAAAGTGAAAGTACTTCCTAAATTATGATTCTGTTCCCTATCCCTACACCACCCAGCAATGCTTCGAGCGATTAGTAGGGCTTGCACTCATTTGCTGTTTTGAACTTTTAAAGTTCTCCCACTCTGACTCATCTCCTCCCTTTCTTACATCGGCTTGAAGGACAGAGGGTCATTCTTTTTCTCTCCACTTCACTCAAGGCCCAAAGAAGCCTGGTTCCTTGTTTACAAGTTCTCACAAGCAGGGGCAGGACTGAGACCTGGGTGTGTGGCTCTCCTGTAGGGAGAAGAGCTTCTCCTGGTGTCCTGCCCAGTGAATCTGTGTTCTGGTGGCTGCTGTGGTTTGGCTCTTGTCTAGAGAGACTGCACTGGGTGAGCTTTGTGAGAGAGGCTGCTGCCTAATTTCTTCCCATGCACGTCTCCCAAACATCCTGCTCCCTCTTCCTAGCACTACTATCTTTGAATCCCCAACTCATGGCCTCTAGAACTAGACATTATTTGTGGGGTGTTTGGTGTGGGTGAGCTCATGATTAAACGGCAGCAGATTGTACAATATCTGCTGGAGATGAAAATTCTCTTCCTTAGAGCAGTGTTCACATGCTGTAATGTTCACATGCTGTAATGCCCCAAGATATTTCTCTAAATTTGTTGCTGCAGTGTTCACATGCTGTAATGCCCCAAGATATTTCTCTAAAAACAGCAGCTGCTACCCTCCACCACCCAAATAGAAAGGTTCAACCCAAACACGTTCCCATTGAGGGCCCCCTGTGTGGGGCTGACCTGTGGCAGACGCTGTACTGTGACATAGCTTTGGCTTTAGATTAGAGGTCAGTGGAATCAGGTGGTGACTTCTGTCACTTCATTGCCCTCAGTCCTGAGCCAGCTGGACCGCATTCCTCCTGCAGCCGGGCCATGGAGAAGACAGAGCACATCTGCCCAGATGGACAGACTGACTTTGGGAGCATTTGGCTAGAATATGCCTGTGTTCACACCCATTGTGAAGGGTAAAGCAGAGGAGGTGAATGAGGGCAGAGAGGAAAATAATGGGTCCCTCAATAAGTCTGGCAGAGGATTTGAGAACAGGTGCACGAGAGGTCTAGATCACAGCCAGGATCCTCTGGAAGAAAAACATGAATAGTTGAGGGCCTTTTTTGTGCCTAGCACTGGGGATATAGAGATGAAGAAAACCTGGTCCTGACCCTGGAGTGGCACAGAATCTGGTAATTGGAGTTGACACTTTCCCCCCTCTCATTGTCCAGCCTACCCCTGCTGCTCACTGTACTTCCCAGCCTCCTCTGGCCCATCTCTGCTTCAGAGTCTGCCTTCATCCCTACAGAGATGTGGCTGATAGTTCCTGTATTCACTCTAAATCTTAGTGTGTGGCCTCTCCCAGGGATAACTGCAAATCTAAAAGGGCCTGGAAGGTACAATAAAGCCATAGAAAACTTTCAACATGGAGGCTGCAGTGGTGGAAGAAGCAGCAGCAGTTTATTTTCCATGGGGGCTGGGATTCTCCTGACGCCCCTTCGGATCCTGCTCACTAAGCTGTCTTCCCTCCTGCCTGTGCCTGAGGCAGGCGCCCAGGATTTGTGATTTGCCTCTCCAATGCCCACTGGGGGCTGCCTGCCTCCTAAGCCTCACCTCCACATGCGGGACCTCTATGGCCCTGCTGGGGCTGGCTGTGCTCATCCGTGAGGGACCGAAGTGGCAGGGGTTCATCCTACCATCCTTTAGCTCCAGGAGTTGAGCTTTGGAGAGTAATTGGTAGCTAGTTTAATGTGCCCCTAGGATCTCAGCTGGAATCCTGGAGAGGAGCCTGAGCTGGGAAATAGTGGTCTACAAGATGCTGGATCCTCTTGTCTCGGGGAGGGGCTTTTTCCTTCCATACTGGGTCTGAATATGCTGAACTCAGGACAGACAGCGACACTGGGAGTCCCAGCTTGATGAAGATGACAATTAGACACCAAGGCTTAAAGAGGTCATCGAAGATGTAGAGTCCATTTTTCTCATTTGACTAACCTCATGAAACATATTCTGTTATTTCCATTTTGCAGATGAAGAAACTGAGACTTAAAGGGTTTAGTCCAGCGGTTCTCAACCTGTGGGTCGCGACCCTTTCACAGGGGTTGCCTAAGACGGTTGGAAAACACATATATAATTACATATTGTTTTTGTGATTAGTCACTATGCTTTAATTATGTTCAATTTGTAACAATGAAATTGGGGGTCACCACAACATGAGGAACTGTATTAAAGGGTCGCGGCATTAGGAAGGTTGAGAACCACTGGTTTAGTCCATCATTGTCTGGGGGTGATACTAGCAACGAGGAAGAAATTGGGCTGATTTTACACAGTTAATCTGAGACTCCTTTCTCTCTGAGCCTTCTCTAGACTTGTCCTTATATCTGATTTCTGTTGATGACAGAGACAGATCTTATTTCAAAATAATTGTGCTGAGGATACACGTACCTCATAAGAAGGTGTAGCCTGAGAAAATATAATTCAGAGACTCTGCAGGTGGGTGGAGTAGATGGTTACCTATATGCTATATGAGTGGCTCCTGTAGGGACTTATCTCTCTCTCTCAGAGCCCCTTGCCTGGGAGTCTATCATGATCAGTTCTTGGGCTTAGCATTGCCTTTTTCAGGCTTCTTTTTTAAAAATACAAAATCCCCTGGAAGGAATATCAAGACCTGAACATATTGATGTGAGTTATTGGATCAACTAATTATCTTGCAGATGGAAAGGACCTGGTCTTCTTGCAGGAGAAGGCACACTGGGCAGGTTAGAGGAACAAGGACGAGAGGTTACTGGCATAAAAATGTCACCTTCTTTCAGATCAGGCCCTCCGACGAGAGGAGGTCCTGCCCTCCTTGAACTGACATGTTCAGGCTAAAATCTGGCCCTGAACTTTAGTGTTCCAGAAGGGAAATCTGGCCGTACTTTCCTCGAGTTGACAATGGCAGGCAAAGTTGGCTGTGCTAGATAGATTACTGATAAAAGAAGCAATTGTATAATTTCCATTGTGCCCTAACATCCTCGTAGTCATGACAACATGTTTAGATACTTATAATGCTGACAACCAGGGAGGTGGCTAATAATTTCTTCCCAATCATCACAGTCCCTGTGTAAGATGACTTCTGGCCCAGACTGAATTCTTGATGAGTGCTGTCTGCAGGATGATTCTGTGTGGAAAGCACTGGGGTTTACGAGATGTGAGTGGGCAAAAATCACTGCAGTCACTTGGTCCATGTCTGACATAGAGGTGAATCATATACCAGTGATAGTTGTGCGGAAATGTGTCTCCCATTACCTTTCTATTTCTCCATTAATGTACCCCTGGATTATGGCCACTTCCTCTGAGCAGGACTCCCTTGAGTGTGTCTATACCCTGCCAGTAGTCAATCCACAGCCCAAGTCACTGTCACCTTGCCACTCTTCTACTCAAGAATCTCTATGGCTTTCTCTTTCCTACTGAATTAGACCTAAACGCCTCTGCCTTAATGTTTTTCCAATCTTACCAAACCCAATCTACCCAAATATATTCATAATTATTTCTCTCCAGTGCACACCTTTAAAAAAATCTTTATTGTTGAAAACACTGCATATGTCCCATTTTTATCCCCTCCAGCCTGCCCCCACCCCAGGTCTTCACCACCCTATTGTCTCTGTCCCTGGGTTATGCATATATGCATACCTTTTTAGTTGGGACCCAGTTTCTCCCCATCCTCTGCCTATTCCATAATGGTTCTTTCACATTTTTGTTTTTACTCAACTATTTTTTCCATAGGAAGTTTCTCCTTCCTTACTATCTTTTTAAAGTTTGCCTATCCTTCAAATTGCAGCTAAGTTCACTTTATTCCCAAGAAGCTTTTTCTGAAGAGTCCAGCCAAGGCATTGGGTTAGTACTCTTGTCTATTACCAGTACCACATAGCTCTACAGATGTGTTATTATTTTCAGCGGTTAATGGTTGATAGTCTTTCCCCCCCAGAAGACTGTGTTCCTTGAGGTGAGCCAGAGCTGTCTACAGATGTCTGCTGTATCTCTCACAAGGCCCTCCATCCTTTCTCAACCACCCTTTCTAAGGCATCACTCTCCGCTTTCTTTGCTTTATTTTTCATTATACCACTTTCACCACATGACATTATAGCATTATTTATCTCCTCAAATGGTAAGCTCCATAAGGGTAGGGGCTCCATTTGCCTTGTCATCTTTTGTACACCCAACATCCACAACAAAGCCTCGGATGTACTATGACTTCAATAAATGAATGTTGACTGAACAAATGAGTTTGCATTCACTGGCCAATTCACATCCAAAATGATGCAGAAATGGGGAGGCACCAACCCTTTCCACCATGTGTGTGGCTGCCATAACATGTAAAATTTAACTCCAGTATATATCCTTTCCAAGCCACCATAGAAAGCGTTGCTGAATAGCTAATGTTTCAGAGTAATACAGTCTGTAGGGGCACTGCACATTCCTTTCAGAAGAGCCCACTGACCAGGGACCACAGGCAAGGCTAGCGTACTTCTATAAAATGCATATATTCTCTTACTGTGCTGCTTACTCTTTGGATTGCTGTGAGGTTTAAATGCAATGAAGTATGATTTTAAAAAAGCATTAAATTGTAAATCAACATAAACATGGGAAGCATTAGCTAACCAGCTGGCAGTGTGAAGAACTGAACTTTATTTTGATGGAGATGGTAAGAGAGATTGTGGACCACAAGGTTGGAAATAACAGTACAAGGAAGTTAGGAGCCCTCCATTAGAACTCTGCAGGATAATGTACTGTTGTTTGTTGGAAGGATGTTTATGGATATCTCAGGAGTTCAGTAAGAAGGATGCCTTTGTCCTTAGAAAAATACAAATGATGTATTTCCATGTTTGAATGCTGATCAGTGGATTCGATCCAAAAGAAACAGTTAAAGAGGCCTTCAAAATCTTATAAATATTGGAAAGGGAAGGAGATACCACCATCATCACCATGATTATCATTGAATTAATCCCTACAACAGTCTCAAAAGGTAGGTATTATTATTCCTTTAAAAAGAGGAGAGAACTAAGGTACAAAGAGATGAAGTTCCTTACAGGGGCTCCCTTAGCTAATAAATCACAGGGCCAGGAATTTAATAAGAATTGCTAACATTTACTGAGAATTTTCTAAATGTCAGTCATTCTTCCAAGTACTTCATTTAATGCAAGTACTTCATTTAATACAAGGATGCAGACAGTGCTATTCCCAAGTTAAAGAAAGTAAGACTGAGACTTAGAGAAGTTAAGCCAATTATCCAAAGTCACACAACGAGCAAGGGCAGAAGCTGACACCTGGCCCAGACAGGTGGCAGTGGAACCTGTGTGCTTCCTTGCTACTGTATACTACCTCCTCAGTCCCTGCCCTTCGTGCCTTTGCCATGCAATGTCCAACAAATGCTTTTATAACAAGAAAAGTTACTTTCATTATCCCCACAAACCAAATGAAAGAGGAATGAAGGAAAGACAGAGAGGAATTTAGGGGCAGGAAAGAAATAGCCTGAATTGCTGAGGTGAGTCCCAGTGAAAGAATCTCCAGGAATTATCCCCAACTGGAGAAAGCAGAGGGCATGGTTGCCCTTAGCAGATATCCTAAGGAGGTCTGACAGGCCCACATGTGAGTGGAAGGTGATCATCAGTTAGATGGGGCCTACCAGTGTGTGTGAAGGGTTTGCTAAGATGGGATTATGGTTTATTGAGTAGCAAAAAGCAACATCCAGCTGCCTGAGAATTACATTGACAGGATGCAAAGGCAAGAGAATATTGTATGAACCTTATTTATAGATCAATAGGTAATCTTTCATACACAAAAGGTCAACTTCAGGAAGGTGGAGTGATACAGAGAGAAACATTGCCTGCAAGTACAATATTGTTGTAAAAAAATTCACCCAGGTGAATTCCTTGATATATATTCCTTTAGTCAAAGTACATTTCTTTATTCATGAGTGTTTTCCCTAACCACTTTGGGTTCCTCAGTGAAGTATGAAGGCAGTGATGAAGAATACTGATTTCTGGTTGTCTTGAACGCTGTGCCATAAAATGATCAACATAAAATGGAAGAAAAACATTTCTCAGTGTGTGTGTGCAGCAATTAGGATGCTCAAGTCAAATGACAACTCACCCCCATGCCTTCTACTTTCCTGCTTTGGTGGCTGTAATGATAGGCATTTATCCTGGCTTAAGGAAATAAACAACTCTTCAGTTCCACTGGTCCCTCTGATTTCTTCATCCATTGTGTGTGTGTGTGTGTGTTGTGTGTGTGTGTTTTTCTTTTCTTTTAGCATGTACTTCATCATCCAAAAGAATATCTGAAATCGTTGCTGTCTACTTCTGCCTGGTTGCTGGATGGTAAAGTTATTTATGACTTCTGCTCAGACACTAAGTGTGGAAGGAAGCTTAACTGGGCTTTGTTTCCATGATATAAGCTTTCAGAGTAGAGGACCAACCATGAATTTAGGTGATTCCTCATTGCAGTTGGGAAAAATATTTCTGATTCTTGAATAGAGATATTGCTAATGTCTTTGGATTCGTAGGGTCACTGGATGCCACATCCTGGGGAGGAGTGTGCAGGTGGGAAAGGCCCACCTTGGGAAATAAGTGAAAAAGGCTTAAGATGAACAACCCTTTGTCTCACCTTCCTGATGCAGATTTGCGTGGCAGTGGATGTGACAGACTTTTGGACACTGTAGAATTATGTAAGGATTTTTTTTTTGGAGCAGTCATGGAAAATCCTTTGACAATGACAGAACTCCAAACTGCTTACTAACTCTTTTCTCTTCCCAGTTAGAAAGCACATTTTAAATGCTCCGTGAACAATATTCTACTCTCAGGAAAGGATGGAGCTGGAGTCGGTCACCTCCAGCTTTGTCTGAATGTGATAGGGAGCCAGATGGGAATGGGGAGTACTCAACACCTCAATGTGAGAAAAGGACACCAAGGAGAGGCTGGATGCGATGACAGATGACACAGATTTCAGCCTCTTCCAGAGTCAAAGTCACACCTTTGTCCTCTGAGTTCTGCCAAAGTTTCCTCTTCTTCTATGCCCACATCCTTCCTAGTTCCTCCCCAGACCCAAGCCCCTAGAGAAAAGGTCAAGGGTCCTTGTTAATAAGAATGAATGGTGCTGGCCACAAGTGGGGGACAATATTGGGGTCAAATTCTGCATCAATGATTGTTTTTTGAAAATGTTATTTTGCAATGATTCTTTTTTTTAATTTTTATTAATTCTTCACCTAAGAATATGTTTTTATTGGTTGAGAGAGAGAGAGAGAGAGAGAGAGAGAGAGAGAGAGAGAGATATCAGTTGCTTCCTATAGACACCCTGATCAGGGATTGAACCTGCAACTAGGTATGTGCCCTGACCAGGAACTGAACCCACAGCCTTTTGGTGGATGGGAAGACACTCCAACAAACTGAGCCACCTGGCCAAGGCTGCAATGATTCTTCATCTCTTTATTCATCTGCTCCCAGTCTACCATTTTCACTGTTATTCATGCTATTATTATCATGGGCTATGGAATATGTGTGTGAGGGGGTGGTTTTCTTCTTGGGTTTATCCTCTGTAGCAGTGCTTTTCACTAGCCATATGTGATAGTATGTAAACTGGGGTGCCCCTTTGCATGTCCTAGGGTACTCTTGCTGTTATTGAAGGGTCTGTGCCTCCCAGATTTCAATCAGACTTTTCTAGGAGAAAAGAGAGAAGGAGAGAGGGATAGTAGTTGGGAAGTAAAGGAGGAGGGAAAATGAAATGAAAGAAACTGCGTAACAGGCACTAATTTATATTTGTATAGTTCTTTACAGTTTGTATACTGAAAAACAATTTTGCAAAAATGTTTTTGCAGGCATAGTCTTATTTGGTTTTCACAACCACCCAATTTATAGATAAGGAAACAAAGTCTTAGAAAAGGTAATAGGCAGTCTAGCTAATAAATATCTGGAATCTAGTCCTTCTGAGTATATATATTTTCTTTTCTATACTGCTTAGGCATGTCCCAAAGTTCTCATTTTGAACTCATTCCAAACACTCTAGGTAAAAGCTAAAGGTCTTAGCTTTTCAATACTTAACTATTCAACACTTATAGGAATTTCCCTGAGGATAGACTTGTAGACTTTGGTTGATCAGAAATAATCATTCTACAAATAATAGTATATTTTAAAATGTCTTTTGAGAACTTTTAAAATATTTTGTAAAAAATGTTTTCATATATAAATCTCACTTGAGGCTCATGAGAGCCATGTACATCCCAGAAGTGCAGTGACTGGCCCAAGAGTAAGTGGTATGGTCAGGATTAAGCCCTAGATTTTCTGAGTCTAAGACCCATACCTTATTTGTTAATCCACATTTCCTCCACTTCTGTGCCTAATCTAGGCTAGCCTCTGCAGAGAGTATAGCAAAGTCCATTTAGGGAGCCAAGACTCCCAACTCTGAAACTAGAAGTGACCATAACCCTAACTTTGAGCAGGACTGCCTACATAATTGATGGGGTTCAGTGCAATATGAAAATGCAGGCCCCCTTGTTCACAAATGTTTCTTTCAAGACAAAGCAGCAGAGAACTAAACCTAGTCTGAGGTTCTCAGAGTGTAGGGCCCTTTTGAGCACAGGGCCCTGTGCAACTGCACAGGTTTTGTGCCAACCAAGCAAGTCCTCCAACTGACAATTAACTCATAAGTGGATGACCTTGTTTTGTTGTTGTTGTTTTTTTCTCAGATCCAGGTCATATGAACTCTCTTCTGATTAACTCAAAAGTGGATGACCTTGTTTTGTTGTTGTTTTTTTTTCTCAGATCCAGGTCATATGAACTCTCTTCTGTGAAATTGTTTATTCCTTCAGTCAGTCTCCATTCACTACGGCACATAATGGCCTAGTGTTCCTTAGTATACCTACTAACTCCAGTTCTTATAGATCAAAATTTAGGGACAGAGACATAACGTCAATAGTAGCTAATATGTATTGAGCATTTACTATGTGACAGATACTGTGCAAAACTTTGTATGTGCTTTAAATTGATTGCCAACATGGCCTCAATTCTGTCATTCCCTGTGTTCACATACCTGGTGTTGTGACTTCAGCTTTTCCCATCAAGAAGAGGAGTCTGTTTCTGCCCCTCTTGAACCTGGGCTGGTCTCGAATTGCTTTGGCTCATAAAATTCACCAGAAGTGATGGTGTGCTAGTTCAGGGGTTAAGTCTCAAGAGGCTTGAAAGCTTCAGCTCTCTCTCCTGGAATCCTAGGCTGCCATGAGGACAAGCCTGTGCTAGCCTGCTGGAAATGAGCACCACTCGGAGGAGAGCTGTCATTTCAACTGAGACCATCCAGATCAGCCAGCCTCCCGCTGACCTGCCAACTATCTGCAGATGCATGAGTGAGCTAAGCTGAGGTCGGGAAAACGAGAGTTCTGTCAGCAGCACCATTCCTCTGATCAACTCACAGGTGAGAGAGGATAAATAGTTGTTGCTTTAAAACTCTTTCTTATAGGGTAGTTGGTTATGCATCATGATTACTTAATAAGTAACAGATTTATTATTTCTATTCTCTCAACAAGGAAACAAGCTTGTCTGAGATAAATAATGGGCCTAGAAAAAGTTTGCTCTGTAGCCCAAATTCTTGTCTGTTATTTTGTGGGGCCACGTCATAGCATCCAGGGCTCTGTCAAGCCCTTGGCTAATTTAAAAGCCATTTAAAGTAGAAGAAGCAGTAATTTGCTGATGGGGGCAAGCCCGAGGGATGGAGCTCAAACACCAGGAATTTCTCTGCTGATCAATACCATGTCTATTATTAACCAAAACTTACAAAATCAAACACTGTAATCTGTCAAAGAAAAAAATGCATATATGCAGAACAGAGGAGATGATGTCTTTGAGGTCGAGGTTGCAAGGTAAGTGCTAGCAGAAATTTTGGCTGCATCGCATTAACACTAAATTAAGACTGAGTTCTGCAAGAGGTCTGTGTGACAGCCCATTAATGCAAATGGCATTCCTTGTGATGTCTGTTTTAGTAAATGAAAACAAAATGCAATTATATTAGTGAAATTCACTCATTAAACTCAACTAAAGTTCACCAGCAAGTGTCTCTCCACCTCCACTTCTGCCTCACATCTTTGATAAAAAGCAACTGCTTCCCAGAGTAGCAAGTGGACATTTTGCTAAAAGAGTATTACACACACTTTGATCATAGAGGGGGCACCAGAATACAGGAGTTCTTACAAATATCGGAGGTTGGGCAGGTTCTGGAAGGCATCAGGGTCGATGTACAGCAGGTTGTTGGCCTTTTCAATTCTTCTGTAAAAGAACATGAACATAATCTCAACAGTAAGGAACATTGTAGTATTTTTCACATTATGCAGAATATATCAAAGTCATCCATCCATCCATCCATCCATCCATCCATCCATTTATCCATCTATTGTTTCAATAAAAATTGAGCACACATGCAGTGCCTTTTACTATGCTAACCCACACAAACTAAATATTAACTCTGTCCTATTTAACTCTCACCACCAAAGTCCTCCTGGTATGTCCATTAGAGGCAAACAAAGCCCTGGCTGGGTGGGTCATTTTCACCCTGAGCACAGCTGAGCCTTTTACTAGTAAGGATCTCCCAGGGTGTGAGGATGCTAAGAAGATAGGGATGAGACCAATATGGGGAATGGAGCTTTTGTATGGTCAGAAGACAAAAGATAAGGGGATGGAAAACAACAAAATGGGGTGGAGAACAAAAGAGTGAAGAGGCAAAGGAAGACAAAGATTGGGGGCAAACAGTGGGCATCTCTGGTTTTAACCCTGAAATCTGAGCAGTCAGTAGCTCAAGATATGCCAGTGATTCTCTTCCTGCTATAGACTGAGGCTGCTCCCTTGTGGCTGGTGGGAGGTGGTGACTTCTCCAGGTTGGCCTGTGCCATGTCCTGATCAATAGTTTGGAGGTGAGCATGTTCGCATTTGTATTCCAACAGAGAAGTTGCCATTTCCTCATCTTGCTGGATCAATGTATATTTGCAGAAATGCTCTGTGTTAATTACTTCCTCCCTGTTTCATTAGCTTTTATGTTGTAGTAACTTGTAGCTACCAAGATCCACGTACCAGTTAATTGATCATTTTAAGTATAGTCAGTGCTACATGGGGGTGAGCACCTCTCCATGTAGGAAAGAGCTGTCCCATTAGCTCTACTACCATTGCATAGGGGGATGTCTGCTTGACCCTGCTCAGAGGGCTGTCTGCTGTGTGGTTCATTTCTCTGATATTTCCTGTGGGTTCTGAGACTCTGATCATGTCTCCTTTTCCCACTAGGGGAAGGAGAGGCCAAGCAGAGAGAGGAGAAAGGATGGAGCAGGAGGGCAATGGGAAGAGGAAGGAAAGGCAGCAGTTGCAGAGGATTGATGACAATGAAGGAGAAAGAGGGTGGGGGGGCCGAGTGGGTGGTAGGAAGGAAAAGGGAGGGAGAGTCTGCCAAAATGGACAGACTGAGTGTCTGTCTTTCCTAAACAAAGTGTGTGTGTATGTGTGTGTGTATTACATGCTGGTCATTAGAGACCATATATGTATGTATATGTTTATTCCCTACTGATACTTGGCAAATACTTAATACTTTTTAAAAAGATACAAGAGTCGAGAGATTTATGTTCAAGTTCTTATCCTCCTGTGGATTTTGCTGGGTGACTCTAGCCAAGCCTCATAACTTCTCTGTGCCTTTCATCACTCATCTGTAAAATTAGAAGAGTGATTTGTTGACTCCCTGTGTTTCATGAAAATTTTGTGATATGTTAATGTATACGCCATAGAAGAAACCTTTGCAGTAACATTAGTTGAGAGCCGTTTAATATAATATCTTTCTTGGAGATTCCAAGTGTATATCCTCATATTACAGGTCCTGAGAAGTTTTCCTATAGTAAGTGAATCTAGATTGATTTTCCCAATGTTTCCTAGTCTTATTTGACCATATAATCTCCCATTCTTTTTTAAACACAAAAAATTCCTGAGTGTTTAATGATACGCCGTCTACTTTGGAAAATTCTGGACTAGACCATTTCTAAAGTGTCTGCTAGCCTATGATTCTATGAAGTAATTTATGGTCATTATATGAAACAGAAGTGGATCTGTGTGAGTACTGACATATTGTAACCTAGAATGTCAACAAGAGAAAGGAAATTTGATTGGAAGAGTAGGGGAAGCAAGAATCATTGACACACTCACGCCAGTTGATGTGTTAGATCTAATTTACTTTTATCATATCATACATTTGTCACAGTGATATTATGAGGCATGCAATTATATTGTTCCCATTTTATAGATAAGAACACTAAGGCTCAGAATGATTTTGTATCTTGGCCAAAGTTTTTTTTTGTGATTATATGACATAGGCAAGTATTCAGACTAGGACTACTCATCTTCAACTATTGGCTTTTGACTGTGGAATAACTTTGAATTTATATCATACATTTGTCACAGTGATATTATGAGGCATGCAATTATATTGTTCCCATTTTATAGATAAGAACACTAAGGCTCAGAATGATTTTGTATCTTGGCCAAAGTTTTTTTTTGTGATTATATGACATAGGCAAGTATTCAGACTAGGACTACTCATCTTCAACTATTGGCTTTTGACTGTGGAATAACTTTGAATGAGAGGATGAGGTGGAGATACTTGCTGGCAGTCTCAGAGCCAAGTTCTTGGGTTTACTATGCAAACAACTCTGGGAGTAGGGGAAATGGGGTATGACTAGGTTCTGGATTGGTGCCTGGACACAGGCAGAGTGCCCTTTGGGCTGACTTTCATCTTAAAATGAAATTATAGTATGGATATGAGGACAGAGCAGAGCCGGGAATAGAAGCAGACTTTCAGGTGATGGTCAAGAACAGTCATGAGCAAATCCCATAGGTTCTTGCTTACATTTCATGTAATTTGGGCAGATTGGAGAACACATTCGCCTCTATCACTTCCAAGACATCATTCTGTGAGATCTCTCTGTGAAGAAAGATGTATAATTCAAGTCAGTTCAGTTATACTCCATAAATGGACTCAGGGCTTAGCATAGAGGCTGGTGGTTAGGATGATTCATGAGACTCACAGAACACTTTTCTGCCCTCCATGAAGTCAGCTGTAATAAAACGAAAATATTTGATGCTAATACTTGCAGAACAATGGGAGAACAAACCCAAGGCGATGCCTCACTTTACAGGCTTTTCAATCAATAGATGCAGCGACTGAGTCTGCAGAGGGAAAGAGCCTTGCTTAAAGATATTTAGGGAATGTGTAGGATGAGAACAAACTTTAAGTTACCTCCACTGGGGGTTGGTTAACTTTTTCTATAGGGCCAGGGAGTAAATATTTTTTGGTTCAGCAGACCATTTGGTCTCAGTTGCAACTGCTCAACTGATAATTTAGGGCAAAAGTAGTCATAGCTAACACGTAAATGAGCATGACTGTATCCCAATAAAATCTATACTAATAAAAGGGTAATATGCTAATTAGACCGGGAGACCTTCTGGATGTCCTTCCTGACAAAGCCATGGTGGCGTGGCCGAGGCAGAGGCGGTTAGGGGCAATCAGGCTGGC